>NC_022011.1:57495863-57506987 GCF_000317375.1 Microtus ochrogaster | reverse complement strand
CTCCCCTCCCCTCCCCTTCCCTTCCCTTCCCTTTCCAAATTGCTTCTGGTCAGTGATTTATCACAGCAGAAAGCAAACTATGATAATTAATGATGAATGCCCTG
Organism: Microtus ochrogaster; assembly: GCF_000317375.1. Classification (NCBI taxonomy): domain Eukaryota; kingdom Metazoa; phylum Chordata; class Mammalia; order Rodentia; family Cricetidae; genus Microtus; species Microtus ochrogaster. The sequence goes on along the minus strand of NC_022011.1, from coordinate 57,506,883 downwards.
AAAACTTTTGGCATTTTATCTGTATATTTCTGCCTTGTGTCACAAAGAATTCAAATCATCTCTAGTTTTGAATAATTTTGTGGAATGTGCTTTGACAGATTTCTATACCACTAACTGAATCAGTTAAATATATATACATATATATTTATATATATATATATACATAAATACATATGACTTTAATATAAAAATATTTGAAAAATATCTTCTTTCATTTTAATTTGTGGAATATTATCATAATTTGATACTTGATTACATAATTAAATAACCCTAAAGTATTTTCAGTTATGAGAAACATAATCAGATAAATTTGAACAACTGTATTCCATCAAGATTCATTAATGGTGATAAACAGTTCAAAATGTTTTTATGAAGGAATCGTCCATAGCTCAATATGACTGTTATAGTTTCTCATCATGAGCCTTTGGATCAATATGTAAATTCATCTTTTTCATTCATTCAGTAATTGATTCATTCATTCATGCTTTATACTGACTGTGGGACAAGAGTTTTCAAAACCAGTCGAGTGAAAATGCACATGGGAAATTCATTGCAGTCTTCTTCATAGGACAAGATAGTTCTGAAAGTGCTCACACAGGATACAAGATTATGGGAATGTAGTCCAGACATTTTAAGCACAACTTACTTTGCTAAAATTTCTTTATTTGTTTGACTAGCATTTCCCATCCTTTGGTGCTTCTCAGTCCAGTTGGGGCCCTAAAACTACATGCAAAATTAAGGATTTTTATGAACTAATCATCAATTTGTAAATTTTCAATAGTTTTTTAAGAATCTTACTTTCAAATGCCTATAGTCTTTATTATCCTAACTTTAGCATTAGTTTAACCCAATGATTCTCATTTATCATCTGAATACAGAGTATAAATTTTTATCTTTCCCTATATATAGCATAAAACATTATAGTTGTAAAGCATGTAGTATGTAGTTAAAAGTTATATTATGATAGTGTCTAGGTAAAAATGTATAACCTTCAAATGCAGAAAAATTATTATTCAGCTCAATAAAGTACCTTGAAACCATTATTTGTAGGGTTGTGAGATTTTAAGTTTGTGTGTTTCTGACTATGTGTTTTAAAATAAATTTTAACTATTTATTTAATCATTATTAGTCCCAGAAAATTTGCTTATTTTTTTAGTTTATTGCTTCCAATTCTTGAATTAGGTTATTAAAATGTGACAAAATATAAATTGAATTTTACAGTTGTATGCTCGGAATTCCAAAATGTACACAACTCGGGATTGTTGGTGTACATATTAGAAGTTAAAAAAAGTTTTTACTGTTCTAAAAGAAAAAGGGGTAGTTTTCAAGGCGGATAAGAGTTTCCCATTACTGACAAATGAATGCACTATGAAGGAATAGACATGGAAGGATGTCTTGGGAAAAATAACCATATGAATTTCTAATCATGGGAGAAATCAGTAGGATTAACAGTTGGATGTATGTAGAAAGTCTCATTGTATAGATAACAGCTGAAGTAGATGTGTCTCATTAAAGTCCAGTGACAACTTTTATTAAGAAAGTCATTGGTTCTGCTTTGTGCACTAGAATAATGTTTAAAATCTGGAGATTAACTTGGATCAGGGTAATGGTAAATAATGTCATGCTCGCTGAGTCCCTGGAGATGAATGTCAGCCTGATTTTATTTGAAAGCTCATTAATGATCCGAGAGACAGAGTAAATACTGTACTAATGAAAGTCTGACATGGACTCCGATTGGCAGGTAATGAAACACCACTAAAAATGGTCACTGCTTGAAGCTGCCTTGGACGAGCAGAATATTGGCAAGGAGTTAAAGCACAATTTGGTTCTCACACGGAGACAGGCGAGAAGTAAAATCATACAGCATGAATCCCATGTGAAAAGGGCAGCTTGAAAATCAGAGAGAGTGAAAATTCATTGGGAATAATCCCATGGATAGTGCAACATTACATTCTAGAGTAAAAGTTAGCAGATGAAATTACATACACAGCATACATATCTATTTCAGAATCTTCACAAATGTCTATATATTTAATACACTTGCAAAAGTGACATGCCCTGTCCTTGGACACTGAACATTAAGTTTCATTATCAATATCATCTCATTTCAAGAAATGCTTTCCCAAAGGGGCAACAAGGAGAGAAATTGAAATGATCAAAAACAAAGAACAACAAAACAAAACAGAGTACCCAGGATATAGAAATGGATTAGCAGGGAGTGGCATTGGTCTTACATCTCTGGGAAAGAGAAAAAATGGCTTATAGAAATGATCTGTCTGAAATGAGAGAAGGAAGGATAAACAGTGAAAGGGAAATGAACAAATCATGAAAAGGGACGTACAGTGATGGTACCAGCAACACTTAAGGGTGGACCTTCTTTGATAGTAAACTTTACTGCAAGGTTATCTTCCTGGAACACAAACTTCACTTTCTAGTTTGTATTGTAAGCTCCTGTGCCATGTTTATTTCAGGTATGAAATTTTTTTTTTGCTCAGCTGAGTTAATAATTCTTTGTTATTCTTTAACAGAATAAGGGCAAAGCCAACACACTATACACTCTTAAAGTTAAGCAATGTCAATTGACAGCGTCACCATGATTGCCTGGACACAAATCTACAGAGTCCGGTCCATTAATTGACACACTATCCAAGCAGACACTGGGGACACATTCTAACTCAAGCTTTCTTGTTGGAGTGAGTGAAACTTTAAAGCTGCGCTTCGCAGAATCTTTGAATGGTAGAGGAGTCCTTTGCTCATCTTTTCAACTAATATTTGGTAAATAAGGGTAAATTAGAGATTTTACTCTTGAAGTTTAATGAAAAGATATGATTTAGACAATAGCCAGACATTTTATGAGGCAACTGTCCAAAATCCTGAGAATTAATGGAGCATAAAGAGGGTATTTAACAATGCCAATGAATTACAATAATCGAAATCATAAATACCATGAGAAAAGCAAAATCAAATGGGATGGAAAATGTGGGAGCTATGCTTCTGGTTTGTTGTTATTAAAGCTTTTAGGACTCATATTTAATTTATTATAGAAATTTTGATGAGTGCCACTTGGAGGCACTCTTACACTATTCTATATTTTATAATCTCAAAGTGTTATTGCCGAATGAATCCAATTTTGTTTGCCTTTTTGAATTCTAATACTTACTTATGGATAGGTAATTAACGCTGTTTGGGCAATTTAAACTTTGACATTATTCCAATTTATCACCTTAGACTGTTCACTATTACAAATAATCCCCATCATCTAATAACATAGACTTCACTCATGATTGCAAGTCAAGGCAAACCAGTTTTAAGAAGCCATCTAAAATGCTTTGAAAGTATAGTTTGGTTTACAAACTATGCCTAAGCTTCAAATTTTGAGTTTTCACAATTTAAAAAAAGTTAACTATTAAATTTATTATTACCAAAACCAGCAGTGAAAACTCAGGCAATCTTGGATGAGACCACGTCACCAAACAATTTTGAAATTTTTACAGCACATATAGAGAGTTAACAGGATTGTTTTAAAATATCCTTTAGAATGTGGCTTCTGCAGTAGTGGAAAGCAACAGTGCTTGGCACATGAACTGCACATCACAGCTTTTGGAAAGGAAGTTCTAGATGGAAAGACCCCTGCTACACAAAATGCATTGGTTTTCTTCTTTTCTCTGTTTGCTTTTAAATATATAAAACAAAATTTCCTACTATACATGTAAAGTTGTTCATTTCATACTTTTATTTTTTATTCAGTATTCTAAAGATATTGAAATTTTATGCATAAAACATACCTTCATCTCATTTTGCTTAAACCTGAAACAATAATAAATAGAAAACACTGTTAGTGCTATTTTATGTCCACCAGATGCAAGCTAAGGTCAGCTGAGAAGAGGGTCCCTCAAATTAAGTAAATGCCTCGCATTAGATCGGTCTATGGGCAAGGTTGTAGGGCATTTTCTTAATTGGTGATTGATATGGGAGGGCCCAGCCCATTGTGGAGGCTACCCATGGGCTAATAGTGCTGGGTTCTGAAAGAAAGCAGGCTGGACAAGACATAGGGAGAATTCTAGCAATCGGTGTTCTTCCTACTGCCTCCAGATTCTTGCCCTGTTTGAGGACCCGTCCTGATTTCCTTCGATGACGAACTATGGTGTTTTGGAAGTGTAAGCCAAATAAACCCTTTTCTTCCCTACTTGCCTCTTTGTCCTGGTGTTTTATTATAGGAATAATAATTCTGACTAAAAGAATATTTGAAATACAAAGTATTGGTCTTGACTTTACATGAATTGCTTTAATGTTTTTGCTGTGAACAGCATTGTGGTCATCGTAGTACTCCCACGATAATATGAAAACATTGATTTTAAAATTTAAATCTTGAAAATTTGAAACCATAATATAATTGCATCATTTATCTTTGCACTTTCCTCCTTTAAATTCCTCCCAAATACAGCTCTTTTTGTTTTTTTTAAGTTCATGTCCCTTTTTTTTCCCAATACTTGTTCTAACTCTTCCCACATACCCATATATATACACACACACACAGACACACCACAGACACACACATAAACATCTCCCATTCATACACATGCACACACGAATGCATGAACACACATATGCATACACACACAAATATTTAAATCTGTGCTTGTTTTAAATACATAAGTGCAGCCTGCTCAGTCTGTATAACGTTGCTTGCATGTATGTTTTTAAGCTGGACATTTCACGAGCACTTTCCTGAGGGGTCCTCTTTCTTCTGCTCTCAGCATTCCTTAGTCACTTACCATTCTATGTATAGGGATGAGGCCGTGTGGTCTTTCTCCCATCAATACTGGCATATCTGTTGGTACTGCCCTTGTTCAGTTCATGCTTAGGCAGTCGTGTTGGTGATACTATAGGAACAGCTTCTGACATTTCTAGGAAACAGTCTCACAATGAGCTTCCGGGTTCTCGGGCTCTTACAGTCTTCTTGCTCCTTCTTCCACAGTGATCATGGAACCTTAGGTACCAGAGTTGTGTTTTAGATACATCCACTGCAACTGGGTCACACGACTGTATTTTACTGGGTTGTAGTTTTCTGCTGTGGTCTCTGTCTGTTGCAATGAGAAGTTTTGTTACGCTTATCTGTGGTTGTAAGGGCAAGTATCTTGAGTGTAATTAGGGATTACTAATTACATACTGTTTTGGTAAGTGGTAGATGTTGGTTCTCTTCTAAGATCCATGACTTCACTACCTCTAGTTAGTTGACTGAGTTTCCAGTACCAGGCACGATTTCATTCTTGCTGAGCTTGTATGAAGTTCAATCAGAGAACTGTTGGTTACGCCACAATATGCATGCCACTATTATATCCTTAGGAGTATTATGTTATGTAGTTTTTATGCTGCTTTTTATAAGCATTTTATCATCCATTAATGAATAAAATCAATTAAAACACTTTTAAAGACTTCATATATATGGTAACAAGTAACATGTTGGAACATTAAAGAAATTCTCACTCTTTTTGAGTTTTTGTTAGTCTCGTGGCATACTGAAAAGAATAGATAATTTGGGCAGTAGTGCAACCTTCTCACTGATCTTACTCATAGATGACTTATTTTCTCACCATGAGCTCTGGGCTCAGGCTCACCATTGACTCTTTAGTCATTCATCCTTGTAATGGTGATTTATCTTGACATTTTACCAACTAAACCATTATTTTTTCAGTACCACAGTGTTTTATTTAACACATTTTACATATAAAAACACTTTCTATGCCTTGACTAAGAACAGCATATGTAAACTGTCATTATATATATATGTGTGTATATCCTATTATAGGTTTTAGTTAATATATCATAGATTATATACATCTGGGAAAAAGAGGAAAGTCAATTTATTTAATTTATATGTGAACTCTTGTTCTACATAGTCATCAAAATGTATTTTTCTCAGTGAGTTAATAGAAATTTATGTTTAGAACAGATAAAGTCAATACAGGGATATGTTTTAATTATGGAATACATTTAACTCACTGGCTTTGTAATGACATTTACACTGTAATAAAATTTCTGTATTTTTTCAAATAAACTACTATTTATAATGTCAAAAATCAATTTTTAATATATCACAAAGCAAAATAACTTACATAAAGTCACAATTTACTACAGATTTTGGCTTTTCTGTTACTATAGATTTTGTGTGCTTTAGGGGTTACCTAAGTTACAGTTATGTGTGCCTCTTGTGGTTCTCTGACAAGATTCATGCTGAGCAAGGAGCCAGTATACATCTACACAATAACAGGAGAAACTGAGTAACTGAAAATCCATTTAATTTCTCTCAGAGATAATAGTCAGAAATGTAACCTGTAGGGAGCGAACGCACCCCTGTGTGACTGAGTGTCCTTGACACAGGCAGTCTCAAGGTTTCTAAAGGAATGGTGTTGCTTTCCTGATGCCTGATCTATTAATAATTTAGGGGGTAGAGACGGGATGAATTAGAGAACCTTTCATGTATTTTTAGTACCAGGTGTGAAATGATATAGATGAGAACTGTATAGGACGTTTCAGTTAAGGTAGTATCTACCTGCAAAGTGGGGACCTGAAAATGTGTTTCAGAGTGATTGGGATGAAGGGAAACAGATTTAAAGCTGGGATTGGGTGAGGTGTGGACACTGAAGGAGATGCCTCAGTAGTCTAGACAGTCAGCACATTTATTATATTCAGGGAAAACAAGGGAGTCTTCTGCTAATCTGGGTATCCCAGCAGTGGAGTGGAGTTCGGTGCAGGAATGAAGAAACAGTTGGAGGAATCTTCTGCAGGCATTGCTGCCAAGCTCAGGTCAGCAGGCACACAAACACCCTGCTTCTGCAAGCATCCTAGTCTCAAGTATCAGTGACACACAGACACACAGGGTGCATTCACTCCCTACAGGTTACATTTTCTGACTATTGTCTCTGAGTAAATTTAAATGGATTTTCAATTACTCAGTTTCTCCTGTGATTGTGTAGCTGTACACTGACTGCTCACGCAGCATGAATCTCGTCAGAGGACCACAAGAGGCACACATAACTGTAACCTAGGTAACTCCTAAAGCACACATCAAAATACAAATTCCTGAATTCTAAAATCACAAAACAGAGTTCCTCTTTGGTTTAATCATTAGAAGGTTTTTTCACACTATAATATTTTGGTATGTACAGAAGAACAATGGTATTTTTTACTAATTCCATTCTTAATTTTACCACCTTCTGAAAATGCTGAGATTGAGCATAGTGGTTTTATTTAATAAAATGTATTAACTGGCATAGGTAGACACATGCTCAGTGCAGTTGCAAAGAAAGCAACACATTAGGGAGAGCAGAAGGGATGGAAAGTAGCAGTGTGATTTTCAACACATTTTTATTTGCACGACTGTCAGTATTGTCTTTATTGGGAGACTCTTGAGGGACTGGGCATATACCACATTTAAGACCACATAAATGTGGGGTGACATCACTATTTCAATGCCGATTTTGTAAGGTCCTGAATTTTTGACCCAAGGAAGTTATTTATAAATATGGTTGACATGAATATTAAGTAATACTGTATTGGCACCATTCTTTGAACAAGATTGCCACCATTATCTTTGTTGCCTTTTTTCTATGTCATCAATGGTTTGTCACGAAAAATTATGTTAATAGAAATTTGATTATGATATGTGTTAATTATAATGAATATCAGCTATTGAACCTGGCCCTGATGACATCATCATGCACCCAAGTGTTTCCTTAGACCAATGAATAATACAAACAGTGAACTCCTGGTAAGAGTATCCCTACTCAAAGGTAATATCTATAAGGCAGAGCAAGAGTATACAAAAAATATAGTGCAGAATTGTCTAGATACACAAAAGATTTAATGCATGAATATGGATTTTCTGTATTTAAGTTCAAGCAAGAATTGTAAACGTAATTCAAGCTATGTGAAACTTCCTTAATTTTCCACATTAAAAGGAGGGGTGGGTTATATGATAACCTATAATAAGAGTATAAAAGCTGTAACATATTAATGTGATGTTTAAAACATATAATTTTTAAATGAATGAAAGCATTATGATTTATGTTTTCTATGAATATAGTCTAAATGAAAAAGAATATCCATTAAAAGTTAGAGAATTAGCTTATACTTATCACATATTAATATGTCTGGCTTGACTTATAAAAATTGATTTTCTGGTTCTGAAAACAATAAATTAATAATCAAATGAATTCCATTTTGTCAAGCAATCACTGATTACATTTGAGTTGGTTTCTCTGACTGTCTCCTCCAGGTTCCTTTCTGAGATGTTGGCAAAAACATCTCGATGTTGTTGCTTCTTTGAAACATAAATGTTTTAAGACTCAAATGGCTGTGGACAGTGTCTGTTGATGAACATTCTGCCAGTACCACTGCTCTTCCCCATGCCTTTTCAGTTAGACAGGAGAGGAATTTGGACAATGGATTATGGTCAGAAGATAAAAACAATTCCCAGTGAAAATTTGGAAAAATCATGTCACGGCTTTCCAGCTTTCTCTTCCCCTGAGGCACCAATAGATAACACTTCATACTGAATGGTAGAGAATAAACATACAGCCATCTCAATTCCTTGGTCCTATGTCTTGTCAACATTTGCCCTGATCTACAATCAATTATAAACAAAGAATGAGTAAATCCTTGTTTGGCTAAACCATAGAAAACTTGCAGTTTTGTTAAACATAAATATTCTGACCCCATTCCTGTAAAACTTTACCCCGATTTATGGAGCTAGAAGATCAAACTGTACTTGTGGAAAATTAAAGTCAGTTACAAAACTGGAAATATATATGTACTGAATGAAATGCAGGAAAGACTAAACTGTTGGTAAACTTCTCATCTTCAGTTATTACACAATTATTAAAGACTTGCACTGAAAGAAATCAAAAGATTAGACTAGTCCATAGGATAAATCCCAGTGTTAAAGAGTGTCTCATTTTATTGTGTGTCCTTGTGTCTACAGGCGTAGATGTGTGTACACCTGCGAAGGCACCTGAGATCAAACTCTAGGTCTGTACCTGAAGAATCTTGCACCTTGTTTTTCAAAAAGGGTCTTTCAGCTGGGCGATGGTGCCACATGCCCTTAATCCCAGCTCGCAGGAGGCAGAGGCAGGTGGATCTCTGAGTTTGAGGCCAGTTTGGTCTATGAGAGCTAGATCCAGGACAGGCTACAAAAGCTACAGAGAAATCCTGTCTCAAAAAACAAAACAAAACAAAACAAAAACAACAACAAACACAAAAACAAAAACAAAACAAAAGGGGTCTCTCAGTGTGTTTGAGGCTACTTGTCCAGTAGGCATTAGTGACTGGGAGTAAGCTCTAAGGATTTGTTACTTGTTTCCTTCCCATGCCTGGACTTTTATATGTGTGTTTTATTGGTATCTATGTCAAATTCAGATTCTTCTGCTTTCACAGAAAGTACTTTGCCAACTGAACTATATTTTAAGTCCCTTTGTTTATTTTAAGTATTTTTTTCCCATTTCCTAGGAGGGTGGGAGCAATAGTTATAGAAAACTTAAACTAGTTGGCTTCCTTTCTCTTTGAAATAAAGTTTACACAAGTGGAACAAGTGAATCATGGGAACCTACCATTTTTTCCTCAAAAGATAATTAGATTCATAGCTCCATTTCCAATTTGAAGGTCCTCTCTAGGATTATTTTAATCAAAGTATTTGACTGCTGCTTGGAGCTTACATGAGTAATACAACCATGTTCTAAACATGGAATTTATACAGCTTTATCTGATGAAGTGGGACCATGTCTGGGTTGAAAGCCTCCTCTCTACAGTCCTCTTTAGATAATACAGTGTTTCTTAGAAAAATCTGTATCTTAGAATCTCAAAGAATTAATTGTTTTAACTAGTCTCTGATTCATTTGGAATAATTTCTAGCTGTCATTTAGCCTGCATGTTTGGCTTTTATATAACATGTAGGAACAGTCACTGGCCACAGAAGTCAGAGGCAGTGGGAAATCTTCATTTCCTACAGCTTTCTGGGGCTTTAGTTTATGATCTTCTCTTGCAGAAAGATCTCCCACACACATTTTCACTTGCTCATAAGTCACCTAATGAATTTATGGTGGCTTATAGTAACTTTGTCAGCTAGCTAGTGGGACTTAAAACATTTTCTTGTTAAACGCTTCAGTGAAGGTAGACTCATGAGCTACTCCATCAGTCAAAATGGCATTTGCTCTAATAATAAGCTATGGTTTCCAGGTTAATCTCTGAAAATTTAGACATAGACTATAATCTCAGGGCTTGCACGTTAGTGACAAAAATACGCTATCAGTATTACTCTAAAGTGAGATTAATAAAAATCATATAATAATAAAAATATGTAGTACAATTTTAGATGTGCCTAACTATTCCAAATAGTTAAAAATAACTGTATAGTTAAAAACTCGGATTTTCAGATTTCAAATTCAGTACTTAAAAAGCCCATGTCCTTTTAGAACATGCCTTCAGCAAACTCATCAATGGTTGTCTTGGAGAGATTATGGTTGACCTCAGGGCAAGAATTCAATATAGGAAAGCAGGTATCCCATAGCTCCCATGTGTATAATGCATCAATTAGAATCCATGAGCTACAAATAGCATCAGACTAAATTCAATACTGCTTAGGCAAAGAAATACTACTTTATATAGTCAGAGTCCTAAGTGGAAGTTTGTAGAATTCATTGCATCTGTGGCATTATGGAACCTTCAGACAGTCAATTATTTTTTTGTATAGGCATCCTCATCCTGCCAGGTATTGTTAGGTGTGTCTTATCTAATAGATTTCATGAGGTTATTGAATTCCTGCTCATTTTAAAATGTCTATCACTTGCAATTATTAAGTAGAAAGATTACAGTGTTAATTTAATTAACTTTAATACTTTTACAGTGTTAATTTTAAAACCTAATACATGAACTGGCTTTGTGGGAGCCTAGCCTGTTTGGATGCTCACCTTCCTGGACCTGGATAGAAGTGGGAGGACCTTGGACTTCCCGCAGGGCAGGGAAT
>NC_022011.1:57478224-57495732 GCF_000317375.1 Microtus ochrogaster | reverse complement strand
AAAAAAATAAAAATAATAAAAATAATTAAAAAAAAAAACTTAGAATAGCATGATTTTGGAGGTTGGAACTAGTAGAACTAAAAATCACCCTTTGGCCTCTTTTCTTACTAAGAATATCTTGAACAATTCTTTTCCAAACATCTAAATGCCACAGGTGACAGAGTGGGAGACAAACACTTTAAGGGGCATGTGACCATGAGGTCTGTAAAGTATGCTCTCAAGAAAGTAACTATAAGCAATTCCACAAAACATCTTTCTTAGGTTCATCAGGTAGAGGGGCAGATCTGGTATTCTATTTAGTTATTAGAATCCGGGTCCAGGGCTACAAACTGAGAGTGGAAAAATCTGTCCTTCCATTAACAAAGATCGAAAACCAGTGGCTATTGACAGAAATCTGCCTCTGAGATTAACATTATTAAAATTATTATTATTATTATTATTATTATTATTATTATTATTATTTTAAAAACCCACAAAAGAGGCTAAAATAATCTGGACCTTGTGTTCTAAGTACTAGTCTACCATTAAACCCTGAGAGGCAATGATAGTCAAAATTGTTTTGGGAATTACCTGAACTACCCTGATCAATCATTTGAAAGAAGGTTTCTTATGGCAGGTACTGGAGTTTTTGTTCATCTATGGTTCTTCTGGAGAACATTTTCAGCCCAAGATGTTTAACTTCCTTTAAGGTGTCTCTGTCTGTGTTTGTGTGTATGTGTGTGTGTGGTATAATTTTAGATAAATACAAGATAATATGATTTTTGAGGTTTTATCAAACAACTATGTCTTCATTTGTTCTTTGCACCTCTTTATTGTTTGGTACTGACCTCCCTCCCTCCTCCCTTCTCAGTCAGAGTCTCTTATGTTCTTTGTTTTTCTCTTTCCCGCTTTACATCTTTTGTATCCTGTCACTTCCCTCTTAGGCCCCTCACCCCGCTGCACCCATGCTTCCTTTATCCTTTTCTGGAATCTCTGGTTACTCCATATTTTATACTCACATCTGAGGATTTGGAGCTAGAAATAGAAATTGAAAGAGAACATGCGGCATTTGTTTTTTCTAGTCTTGGCTTTCCCAGTCAGTATAATCTTTCTTAGATATATCCATTTACCTATAAATTTCATGATTTTAACAGATAAATATAACTTACCATTTATATATGGATCATATTTTCATTATCTATTCATCTGTTGACAGACACTTAGTTTGTTTCCATTTTCTGGATATTGTGTATAGGTTAGAAATGAACATTATTGTACAAGTATCTGTGGAGTAGGATGTCCAGTCCTTTAGGCCTTTGCCTAGAATGTTACTGGAGGTTCATATAGTAGAATTATTTTTAGGTTATTGAGGATTTTCCACACTGATTTCTAGAATGGGTGTACCAGTTTGCATTACCATCATAGGGAAAGAGTGTTCCCCTCTTCTAAAACTTCTCTAGTTTTTATTGCCAGTTATTTTCTTGATATTAGACATTCTGATTGGGACAAGATAAAAGATCAAAGTTGTATTCATTTGTACTACTCCAATTGCTGAAGATGAACATTTTAAAAATATTTTTAGCCATTTTTCTTTATGCTTCTTAACACTCTGTTTAGATCTCTAGTCCATTTTTTGATTTTTAAATTAAATTTTTATTTTTTAAAAAAAATTGATCATGTGTTTAATTGACACTCCTCTTTTCCTTTTTTTTTGTTTTTTTCTCTTTTTTTCTTTTTTTAGTTCTTTGTGTATTCTGGGTATTAACCCTCTATTGGATGCATAACTGGGAAAAATTCTTGCCCATTTTAGGTACTTTTTCTTCACTTAGTTCAGTGTTTCTTTAACTGTTCAGTTTTTTAGTTTTATGAGGTTCCAGCTACCAATCGTTGGCCTTAATTTCTTGGCAAATGGAGGCCTATTCATTCCAAGTCCATCCCTACACTTAAATATTGTACAGTACTACCTATAAACATTTTAGCATTTCCTGTTGCAAATTGATGTTATTTCTCAACTTGGAGATAGTTTTTGCTCAGCCCAATAGATAGAAGTCTGATTTCTTTCTTTTGAAAGTTGTCATGTAGCTTTCCTAGAACCATCTTTTGAAGATGCTGACTTTTCTCCGGTGTATCATATGAAAATAGGGAGAGTTTAACTTATTTTCTTATTTACATCCCTTTAATATTGTTCTCTTGCTATATTGCTCTGGCTAGTGCCACAAGCACTATTGTAAAAAGGAGTGGAATAGTATGTAATCCCATCTTATTCCTGATTTTAATAGAATTGCTTTGAGATTTTCTCCATTTATTATGATATTGGCTTTGGGCTTTTTCATACATAGCCTTAATTATCTTCAATTGTGTTCGGTCCTACTCACTCTAGGACATTTATCATAAAAAATCAGTGAATTTTTTTCAGAACCTTCCTCTGATTTTATTAAATCCATTAAATCCATTTATTATGAATTTTTGTCATTTGTATGGATATTATAAGGACTTTAAGTCCATTTATGTGACTTATATTTATTGACTTCTATATGTTGAGCCATCTTGCATTTCTAGGATAAAGTCAATTTGAACTTGGTGGACAATTTTCTTGATATATGCTTAGGCTTGGTTTACTAAGGTTTTATTGAACATTTTTGCATGTGTGTTCATCAAGGATATCAGTCTGTAGCTTTACCTGTGTGTGTATCTTTAGATATTAGAGTACAGTTGGTTTCAAAGAAGAACTTTGGAAGTCATCCTTTTGTTTCTATTTTTTGAAAGGTTTTATAAGTATTAGTTGTAGTTTTTCTTTGAAAACCTGGTAAAATTATGCTATGAATCTACTAGGCTTGGAAATTTTTTTGTCTGAAATATTTTTATAACTCCTTTAATCTCCTCCCTTGTTATGGGTCTCTTTATGTTATTGATCTCTTTTTGGTTTTTCTTGGTAGTTTGGATGAATCAATAAATTTGTTCACTAATTTTAGATTTTCTGACTTAATAGAATATAGGTAAAGTATTTACGTTGCTTATTTCTGTATTTTTACTGTCTTTTATAATGCTTTTCTTTTTTTATTTTATTAATTTAAAAATATATTATTTACTCTTGGTTAGATGGACCAAGAATATGTCTATATTCTTTATCTTTTCAAAGAACCAGCTCTTTGAAGCATTGATTTCTTGTTTTCTTTGTTTCTATTTCAATAATGTCTGCTTTGGATTTTTATTGTTTTTATTATTTCTTACTATCTGCTAAGTTTGGGTTTAGTTTGTTCTTGTTTTTTTTTCCAGATTTTTGAGTTGTGTAATAATTCATTTATCTACAATCTTTCAGACTTTTTACATAGGGAATTAGGACTATAAACTGTCCTCTTAAAGCTGTTTTTAAAATATCTTAAAAGCTTTGATGTACAACCTACCCCTGGACCCAGCAATACCACTCTTGGGAATATGCCCAAGAGATGCCCGATCATATGACAAAGGCATTTGTTCAACTATGTTCATAGCAGCATTATTTGTAATAGCCAGAACCTGGAAACAACCTAGATGTCCTTCAATGGAAGAATGGATGAAGAAAGTGTGGAATATATACACATTAGAGTACTACTCAGCGGTAAAAAACAATGACTTCTCAAATTTTGCATGCAAATGGATGGAAATAGAAAATACTATCCTGAGTGAGGTAACCCAGACCCAAAAAGATGAACATGGGATGTGCTCACTCATAATTGGTTTCTAGCCACAAATAAAGGACCTTCATCTGGCAATGGATGGAGATAGAGACAGAGACCCACACTGGAACACTGGACTGAGCTCCCAAAGTCCCAATGAGGAACAGAAGGAGGGAGAAGATGAGCAAGGAAGTCAGGACCAAGAGGGGTGCAACCACCCACGGAGACAGTGGGGCTGATCTATTGGGAGCTCACCAATGCCAGCTGAATTGTGACTCGAAAAGCAGAGGATAAACCCGGACTCTCTGAATATGCGGACAATGAGGGCTGCTGAGAAGCCAAAGACAATGGCACTGGGTTTTGATCCTACTTCTAGCTCTGGCTTGTGGGGGCCTAGCCAGTTTGGATGTTCACCTTCCTAGACCAGGATGGAGGGGGGAGGACTTCGGACTTTCCACAGGGCAGGGAACCCTGACTGCTCTTCAGACTTGAGAGGGAGGGGGAGAGCACACGGGGAGGGCGGGAGGAGTGGGAGGCTGGGAGGAGGCGGAATTTTTTTTTCTCAATAAAAAAAAAAAGCTTTGATGTATTGTGTTATTATTTTCATTTATTTTTGGAAATATTTTGATATATTTCTAAATTTCTTCTTTGTTTCATCTATCATTCAGAAATGAGTCGTTTAATTTCCATGAGACTAAAAATTTGCTAGAATTTTCTTTGCTCTAGATTGTTTTAAGTTTCCTTGTATAATTATCCCGATAAAATGCACAGAATTATTTCTAAAATTTTTGCCGTGCACCGTGGCCCCCGTCTGCGCTCTAGGCGCTAGAACCCAATTCCCGAGCTTTGGGCAAGGGGCTGGAGGTTGAGGAAACACACACAGAAACAGCCCAACACACAGACCTTCCAACACTGGTACCAAAAGCCCCCCCCCCTGTAGACTTAAATACACTACAGTCAATGGCCAACAGTTGATAATCCCATCCTATGATGCTCTAACTAAGCACAGCTTCTAGTAACTTCACATAGAAGGTTATAGCAGCTGAAAGCCCGGACTCAATTAATCCCAACATCCAGCTGAAGGCCAGGACTTAATTGGTCCCAAAGTATTTTCTATATTTCTGGAGGTTTTCTTTGTTTCCAGGCATGTTGTTTGTCTCAGAAAGGCTTACATGTGCTGATGAGTAGAATGTCTAGTCTATGGTATTTGGGTGGAGTATTCTGTAGGAATCTATTCATTTGATGCAAGATGATGTCATTTAATTCTGAGTTTTCTCTATGTTTTTTTCCAGATGGCTTATTTATCAAAGAAAGTAGACTGTGGAGACTGCCTAACATTATTATGCTTATGCTAATATATCTCTTTAATTTCATGAGTATGCTTTTATACAAAATTGGGTGAACCAGAAATTTGTGCAAATATATTTAATATTTTAATATTTCCTGATTAATTGACCACTTGGTTTGAATAAAATGCCCTTCATTGTTTCTCCTTATTAGCTTTCATTTAGTCTTTACTTTGTCAGATATTAGGATGAAAAAATTTGCTTGCTTCCTCATCCCATTTGGAACAGATTTTTCCATCCTTTCACTTTAGGATGCTGATTGTCTTTAAAGCAAAAATGAGGTTTTTTTTATACAATAGACAGATGAATTTTGTTCCTTAATTAATTCAGATGGTCTCTGTCATTTGATTGGAGAATTAAGAAAATTGGTATTTAGAGTTAATTTAGAGAAAATTGAAAGAAAGTTGTGTATAGATTGCAGCCATTTTGTTTTATACTGATTTGTGTTCATTGTTGTATTTTGTACTTAATTAAAATGTAACTCCATTCACTTTCTTTCTAGAACTTCTTCGCTGCCTTGATTCTCTTTGCTTGAAAATATTGATCCAGTATCCTGCTTAGCTTAGCTTTTTTTTTTTTTTCAACTATGGCAGATAGTCCTGTGGGTACAGTAGTTTAGGTTGGCAGTCATGGTCTGTTAGAACTGGGAATACATTACTCCAGACTCTTGTGGTTTTCCAAGTTTTTTCCCCCATTGAGAAGTTAGGGGTTTTCTGATAGGTTTTCCTTCATAGGTGACTTCTGTTTTTTTACTTGCAACTTTCAATAATTTTTCTTTGTTCTGTGCATTCAGTGTTTTGACTATGATGTGCAATGGATATTTCTTTTTTAATTTTGTATAGTCAATATTCTTCATCCTTCTTGTATCTGTATGGGCTTTTTCTTAGTTTCAGGAGGTTCTCTTTTATTATCTTGTTAAATATCTGGTCTATACTATTGACCAAAAAAAATTTTCCCTCATTTTTGCCTACAATTTGAAGAGTTGCTATTTTTTGTTGCTGTTGATTTTTATTTTCTTTTAAAAATATTTGTATCTTTCAAAACAATTTTTAAACTTAAATATATTTTGGTCATGTTATTTCCCTCCACAAATTTCTTCTAGCTTCTATATTCCTTCCTACCTAACCATCTTGTTTTTCTTAAAACACAACAAAACAACAAAAAAGAGAACAATACAGCAACAAAATGCCCTAAAAGCAATAAAAAATTAAACAATACACCAAAACAACAAAACTCCCCTGTAGGAAGAGAGAGTCACTTAGCCCTGAAATAATCACACAGAAACTGTATTAATTAAAACACTGCTTGGCCCATTAGGTCTGGCTTCTTATTGGCTAACTCTTGAATATTAATTGAATCTGTTTCTATTAATCTGTGTATGGCCGCGTGGCTAGGGCTTACCGGCTAATGGTCCAGCTTCTGTCTCTGGCGGGTCTATGTGGCATTACTCTGACTCTGCCCTTCTTTCTCCCAGTATTGAGTTTAGTTTTCCTCGCCTCGCTAAGTTCTGCCCTGCTATAGGTCCGAAGTAGTTTCTTTATTCATTAACGGTAATCACAGCATACAGAGGGAAATCCCACATCACTCTCCAGAAAAATTTTACCAAATAAAAGCATACAAAACACCTGTGGTGTCCATTATATGTTGGTCAACTACTCATGAACCTATGGCCTGCCCTGGAATGATTGTCATTCCACAGGAGAAAACTGATTTTCGCACTACCAGCAGATATGAATGACAGTTCAGTTATTAACCTTTACCCTAGGGGTAGGGTTCCATTCAGTCATTCATTTTTTAAATATAAGAGAACACAATAAAATAAGATAAAACAAAAACTAACTCATAGAAGTTGAACAAGACAAACCAAGAGAAGTACTAAGAATCAGAGACTCACTCATTCGCATGCTCAGGAAACCCATGAAAATACTAAGCTGGAAGGTGTATGATCAGTTCAAGGACCTGCTAAAGACCTGACAGACCCTGTGCATGCTGCTTCATGTGCATTGATATGAACTATAATCATGTTGATTTAGATGATCTTTTTTTTTCCCCTTTGGTATCCTCTGTCCCCTCTGGTTTTTATACTTTCGTCTTTCTCTTTCTCAGGGTTCTTTGAGCTCTGAGCAAAGGTATTGAAGGAGACATTCCAGTTGGGGCTGAATATTATAAGGTCCCTCAGTCACTGCATAATATCTAACTGCTGGTCTCCATTTGCTCCCATCTGTTTCAGGAAGAAGCTTCTCTGATGATGGCTCTTCAACGGACTGATCTATGAGTATAGGAGAATGTCACTAGAAGTCATTTCATCACTATTTTTTTCCTTTTTTAGATCAGTGTTATTTGGTCTTACCTTGGGTTCCTAGACTATGTAGTCTCAGGTTCCTGATCATGCAAGTAGTGTAGGGAACAGGTCCCATTTCTTGGAGTGAGCCTTACATTAAATCGGACATTGGCTGGACATTACTCCCACAAGTGTTGGGTCATTAATTTTTTAACATATCTTGCAGGTAGTACATCATAACAGAGAAAGGCTTTGTGTCAATATTTCTTTTTTGATATCTTGCAGAATATCTTCCTGTAGCAAAGACACTAGGGCATAGTGATGAACTCTATGTAAGTGTCAGCTCCATATGTATTCATGTTGAATGAGTTGTGTAGGCATTGTCATCAGCAATACAGCATGAGATCAGTCTGTAGAGACCATCCTATAATCTTGGCCAAAACCTTGATTGTTTGGGGTGAATTTTACAAAGGGAAAATGACTTTTTCTCTCTCTCTCCTTTCCTTTCTTTTCTACTTTCTATCAATCAGAGGTGAATATCTTTTTGGTATGCAATTCTACGGTAACAAATTGCCTTACTACAAGCAGTGTGGGCAAGGAACCATGCATAGGAACTTATGAAACTATGACACAAAATAATCATTTCCTTTTAAAAGAAACCCTGTGAAAACGCAGGCAGAAAGAGTGTAAGAGCCAGTGGGGATGGAGGATACCAGGCAAACAAGGTCTTTTAAATCAGCATGGGTAAATCTCATATGAAACTCACAGAAACTGAAGTAGCATACACAGGACCTGCATCAGAAATACAGGTACATTAGAGGTCTAAAGTACAGCTCAAAGGAGTAAAAATAAATAGAAGGATATTCATCTCAATCTGTTGCAAAACAGTGTTGAGATTCAAGTCTGTCTGGTTGTTTGTGGAGTCCTGGTGGGATCTAACTAAAACAATTCTGTGCATGGTATTTGAAGAGGCTCTTTAGAATATGTGTGATATGGAAGCTAAATTTTTGGTACATATTTTGAATAAAATATGTAACAGGCCAACTTGATAGTAACAGAAGAAGGTAATTCAACCAAAGAGAAGAAAAACTTTAAACAGAATTTGGCATCTGTCTCGTACTGTGGCTATATGGCTTCTCCTGACTCTGACTACTTTCCCCCAGCATTCAACTTAGTTTTCCCACCTATCTCTATTCTGCCCTGCTATAGGACCAAAGCAGCATTAACAATTAACAAAACATATTTGCGGTATACAGAGGGGAATCCCACATCAAGATTGTAAATTGCAAGTTCTGTGGAATTGGCCTACCAACCCCATGCACAGAACTGAATGGGTTTTAACTCTGAAGCATGTCTGTGGGGAATTTTCTGTTGCTTAAGAAGTCTTTATCAGTGCTACTTTGACCTTTAAAACAATAACATAAGACTCACACTTGCTCCGGGCTCATAAGTTACATATTAATATCTTTCTGGAAAACCTTCCAAATTAACACATAAAATGTATTATTACTTCTGCTAACAATGATGGGAGATGGCATGCTTCTGAGCAGGTCTGAGTTCCCCAAAGGTTCCTAGCAATCAGTAATGATTGAAAAGGAAGCTCTTAAGGTTGTCAGACTGTGAGACTAACTGTAGAGATGTATGTTAGTGGAATTTGAATTATTATAGTTCCTTAATCTCACACCACAATGTTAAACAGTTATTTAAAGAAACACCAATTCTACTTACATACTATTTGTCTTTGTTTATGTGGTGATCACCTTAGGAAGTGCTTAAAGTAGAATTTCTGTTCAACTACCATAGTTACATACTGCTTTGTTACAGTTTGTATGGAGAGTGTGGCATTTTGTCACACAATAGAAGAAAAGAAAGGATTCAGTGCACCTGAGGACAAACTATGGCTCCAGTATAGTCTGTAGACTGTAAACAACAAAATATTTAGCAAAAATCTTGTTGCTATAATAAAATGCCTTATATAATTATCTTTAAAAACAGTCGCTATATTTTGTGTCACAATTTCACAAGGAACAGTTCATGATCACTTGTCTGATTAGTTATTTCTATATGCTTCCATTTCCTGTTGAGACCATCAGAATGGGATCTTACTGTAATGTGTAAGGAAATGTATCAAAATTTGTAGTGACTTCGTAAACCATGAATATTTTCCAAATCATCAATCTATTATTATCAAATAATATTTGAATTAAATGTGCATTCATAAGAGTTTAAATCGTGGATGTTAGTGAGTTTCAGAATGGAAGGCATATGTGCCTTGTTCATATGTCAAAGTAAAGTCAAGATGACATGAGTCAATTTTTGAAATTATACCAAAGAGTACTACCCAATTATATGCAAAAACCCTGAAATATTCTTTCCTTTTTAAGTTACCTTCTTTAAGCATAAGTTTAATCAGTTTTCAACATTTTACAAATCAATTTTTGCAACATTAAAACTCAAATTTTATTTTCTTATATTTTGTAGCAAAGAAATTATAAAATAGTATATGTATACTTAGCAGTTTAAAATAATAGTTTACTTATGTAAAATTTTCATATATATATGTATATGTATATAATGTGTTTTTATAAACCAGAACTCTAATTTGCCTCTCTAGCCCCTCTAAGGCTCATCACAAACATCTCTCCCCAAAATTGATGTCTTTTTTGGGCGGAGGGTAATAACCCACTAAGTCTAATTTGTGCCTTCCATAGGTCCACATGGCTGTGGAGCTATCCAAGGTTGATCTCGTGCAGGACTGGTGGAGGTAATCCCAGATGCTATGCGTTCATGTATGTAACAATTATGACATTTTCAATAGGCAGCATTTCACAACACTTCCCCCTACCTCCAACCGTATACTCTTTCTGTTCCCTTTCTCACAATCTTCCCCGCACCTGAGAGCAGGAGAGAGAATTTGATATAAATGTCCTACCCATGGCTGAGTGCTCACGTTCATTTATTTTCAGCAATTTGAACAGTTATGCGTCTCTGCATGAAGCATCAGAAACTGGCAAAAGAAACCTCTCTGTGGAATGTTGAGAGCAGAACAAATCTATGTTTACAAACGTAAATGTTTAGAAAGCATATTGACACAAGACTATTTAGAAAAATAGCAGCACACTCTCTGCTGCTTAGCTTTACTCGCACCACAGGGTGTATGCTGGCATTTAGTGCGGATAAAGGCAGCAGTGGTCTTACCCAGTGCCGGACCCTGCATGCTATAATACCGCTCTGTCAGACAAAATATGTCCATTGATGATGTCTTAATGTGATTGATATAAAGATAATCAGTGGCTCTCTGGTTGAATTTGAGGCCTACCCCACAAAAGAGAATTTATACCTGGTTCTATAGCCTGGTAATAAACGCATGGTGTGGGAGGTCATAGGTCGAGGGAAGTCTCTCTTGTTCTTACTATTTTAAGGGTAGTTATTGTACATAAACATATGGATGTACAGTAGCATACAGTGTATGTATAACTGCCAGTCTAAATACATGAAAAATGTCTTATGGAACGATTTTGGGTTTAATTTATAATCAATTCATTTCACATAAACAGAAATTCCTTCAAGTATTTGCACGGTACCACATTTATCACTTTTCTACTGTGAAAGTAAAGTGGTGTCCCATTATTATTCAACAAGAAGTTGATACTACTTATAACGGCTCAGGAATGACAGTGCAAGGCCAGGGAGTGATATTTTCACCCTGTTCAACGGCTGGCTTTAACTGTCAATTTAAGACAACCTAGATTCACCTGGAAAGAGAGTCTCAATGAGAGATTGTCTATCCTGAGTTGGCCTATGAGTATACCTGTGTGGAAATTGCCTTAATTAAACAGATTGGTATATGCAAGTGGAGAACTGGAGCTGAGCACAGACAAGCAAGCAAATGAGCATGCATGAGTTTATTTATCTCCACACTATATATACATTATTTGACACTGGCTGTTTTAAGTTATTAATTCATTGACTTTCCTGATAACAAGGACTGTTATCTGAATTGCAAACTGAAGTGAACCTTTTCTCCTCTAAGTTGCTTTTTTGTTAGTATTTTTTTTATCAAGGTAACTAAAATGAATCTAGAATCTGACGTTGAAGTTCTGTGAGACTGTGCAATTCTAGCCTTTCCTAGAGGTACCGTATGGTCCCTAAGACTACAGAATGTCAATCTAGCCAATGTTGCAGAAGATGCACTGCTTCTCCCATCCTCTCTAGCTTCAACTCACTTGCATCAGCAGACCACATTTGTACCACAGTACCCAGGGTCGCTCCAAGTATGTCAGGTTCCTATGGGGATGCTGTGTATCAGTCATGTGCCTCTAGTGTTGTGCTTATTCTTTCTTACGGCTACTAGTTTCAACTTGACATTCACCAAGGTTCCTCATTACTCTCCCTTAGCTTTAACTAAGGAAAGCTCATAAAATTTGTCTAGTATCCAGTGAGCTCCTACTTGCACCTTCTTCTGTAAACTTTAAACCCTTCGTGAGCTCTCTCTTGGGGACTATCCTTTAGCCCCCTTTAGCCCTACTGAGTGTTTTTTCCTCAGAGTTAATTCTTGTGATCATTTGTGATCATTTATATTAATTTCTTTTTACTTAAATTATTGTTCAGTTTCTGACTGGACTCATAAATTTCAATAATTTCTGCATCAGCAAGAAGTGGTAAAATTGGGGGAGGGATGGGGTGGGAGAGTAATGAAAGAGATAGCTTGATTCAGAGAGCCATTATGGGGTTAAGGAGAAACCTGGTGCTAGGGAAATTCCCAGACATTCACAAGGATGAGCCCAGCTAAGACTCCTAGCAATAGTGGAGAGGGTGTCTAATCTGGCTTCACCTAAAATTAGATCAGTGAATACCACAAATATCAGCATACCTTGTTTATTCCATAACTGATGAAACCAGATGCAGAGATCCACAACCAAGCACTAGGCCAAGCTCTGGGAATTCAGCTGAAGAAAGGGAGGAGGGAATATATGAGCAAGGGAGGTCAAGATCATGAAGGGGAAATCTACAGAAACAAGTTAACCAAGCTCATGGTAACTCAACTTAACCAAGCTCTATATTGACAGCTGTGGAGCCTCCAAGGGACTGAATTAGCCTTTCTACATGGGGGAGATAGTTGTGTAACATGTTCTATCTGAGGACACCTGGCAACAGAACCAGGATCTATCTCTGGTGCAGGAGCACCATTCCTTATGTTGGTATGTTGTGCTCAGCCTTAATGCAATGGGGAGGGGCTTCGCCCTCCCTCAACTTAATGGGTCAGGCTTGTTAACTCCCCATGGGAGCTCTTACCCTTTGGAAGCAGTGCATAGGGTGTGGGTTGGGTGGGAGAAGAGAGGGTTGGAAGGAGGAGCTAAAGGAGGGATAAGAGGGGAAATTATGGATGGAATTTAAAATAAAATTTAAAAAATAAATTAAAAAATCATACAAAATAAATAAGAAGTATTAATTTAAATGTAATTGTCGCCCTAGGGTGAGGGAGTAATACTATTAGGAGGGGTGGCCTTGTTGGAGGAGGTGTGCCCTTATTGGAGAAAGTATGTCTCAGTTTACTTCCTGCTGTCTGCAGATCAAGATGTAGAACTCTCAGTGATTTCTCCAGCACCATGTCTGCCTGCATGTAGCTGTTGCCACCATGAGAATAATGTGCTAAACTTCTGAAACTGTAAGCCAGCCCCAATTAATAATTGCTGTGGTCATGGTGTCTCTTCATACTAAAAGCAGATTTAGAACAAAAAAAAAAATTGAAGAGTGACTGCTGCAGTGATGATAGCAGACACAGGAAATGACTATCACTGCAAAGAGACACAGGAGCAGCAGGTCATCTGAAGTCCGTACTCTACAGTAAATCCACCCCATCCAATAAAGATCTGAACAGTCAAAGGTTATCTAAAAGAGGGGAAGGGAGAAATCACCTTTTGGTTTGTAGGTTTTAGAAATCTCTTCATTTTATTTATATGGATTTGTTTAATAAAATTTGCATGGATTATAGAAGATTCTTGAAAGAGATGTTAATTTTTTGCCTTAAATCTGGCAATACAGGTTAGTGGCTCAGAATCAGCCTCATTACCTCATATCTATACAATGGCAATGACATTTGACCTGGTTGTGCTGTTCTTAACAAACATATGTGTGGAAGTCTAATACATCATGGGGTGTTTCTAAGATATTAAAATAATGTCATTTCTTCCCTCAAATCCACTGTTTCTGGTAGAGGTAAAAAAAAAAAAAAACCCGGATCTTTAAAATTGGCTTAAGATTTTCTGCACGATCTGCCTTCATTGCCTCTATTTCAGCATCATTTGGTACTTCACTGTGACACCATCTGCTCCAGCGTACTGGCCTCCTTGAAAACAAGAGGTATGATATATGTCACTGTTCTAGCACTGAATGGCTAGATTCTTACATTTTTCTTACTACAGAATTATATTGTATTTACTCTTGCAAATATGTAGCGTGAGAATACTTGAAAGACACTAATTATTGAATAAGTATTTATTGTGGGAGTGAGAATAGTGTGAGCTGAAAATGAGCAGAGAAAGTGAGATTGTTCCTAAGACCAAGCTTCCTCTGATAATTCCTGCATCTGTCTCAAAGAATGAACATTTGCTACGAGAGATGCGAGAGTTCCTTCCACTTTAAAATTTTATTCTCCAAGCCATGTCAGAAATAAATCATAAATGTGAACTCAGGTACAAGAGCTAGTTCCAGGACAGGCTCCAAAACCACAGAGAAACCCTGTCTCAAAAAACCAAAAAAAAAAAAAAATACAAATGTGAACTTCAGGGATTGAGTTGAATCATTCGGCAAACTAATTAAGCTCTCGCTACCTTTAAGATAGTTTTTCCAGCTATTGCTCAACCAAGATGATGAAATGATGGTCTCTCTCAGTTGTTTATAAAACAACATAAAATATAGTGGAATATGTTATTTTTATAGTGGCATACTGCACATATTGAAACTATTTCTTCCATTTTAAATCTATAGTGTATAAAATGCATAAAAACTGGTTAATATAGATGTAGCTAGGAACAAAGTTAAAGCATGTTTTAGTTGTGACAAATGTGTGAAACGGGTTTGGATAAAGTACTTTCAAACAAAATTTACTGCAACAGCAATAGGCTAAATGCCCACATACAATGTCAGCGTCACATCCAAGAACATACCTAAGAGAATTCTGTTTCCTTGCCCCTCCAAAAATACACAGTCACAAATAACTAACAATTTGAGGAAAAATCTTCTCTGTGAAACAAAGAGAATAAAGTTATAATGAAGGCACAGAAACTCCAGAGCAATCAGAATTGAACAGCCAACTAGAAATGCATTTTACACAACAGAGAACAAATAGGAATATGAGTCTCGTTCTCATGTATCTAAAGAGGCATGCAGGGAAAAGCCATGTATGATGAAGAAGACTAGAATTTTGGAGGAATCTGTGACATCTGTAGCTGGGATAGTGTTCAGAACACATTAAATATTTGCCCCTGTGTTATGGTAAATGTGGGGCTTTGGTTGATGGGAATACACAAATCGTGAAGGTGTGGGCATTGAAAAGGAACATCAGGATGATGGGAATCTCTGCAAGATAGAAACTGATACAGACAACAGTGAGGAGACAAGAAGTACAGAAAATTTGAATTAATCTGATATAAAATGCTAGGTCTGTGGGTTCATCAGTTCTCTTCATGACATACTTAGTTTCAACAAGAAGTATTCTATGACTCTTAAAAGTAGAGTAGGAAATTACAGGAGAAAGTCTATGTGAAGGAAAGAGCAATGGATTCACTTACGAGTCTTACAATTTCAAAAAATACCCCAGGTTTTAAAAATCTTAGCTTTATGTATTTTGGTCATATCATGCTTATATATTTTAAACTGGTTAGTTGACAAAATGCATCTATATAAGTTTGAATAAAAGGTTCATGTTTGTTATACATTTTCAACTTACAGGGTCTATGCATCATCCTTCTTCAACCTCAAAATCTATTATGGAACATCTTTAAACATGAGGGTGGGCCTGAAGGATTGCAAGAACATGACATTGTTAATGTAATCAGTTAAAGATAAATTATTAGTCATCAAGAATGATTAACAGGGAGTGAAGTAGATGAAGCCTTAAACAAAAGATGAAGAAGATCAGAAAAAAATCTACTCTAGAAAGCAAACATCTAAAGTATGTTATTTAGATTTGGGGTTCATTCTTCAGCATATAGTCTATGAATTTGCTTGCAGAGGTTTCAATAATGACTTAAACGAACTGGGAAGAAGTGCTGATTGGACACTGGAAGAATTCAAATTCTTTTTTAAGTAGTGATGGTATCTGATACTTTCAACAGGACATGGAAAATTGGACACCATGGATGATGAAATAAGAGATCTGTTTAAGGAAATTTCTGAGCAAACATTCAACATTTTATTTATTTTCCTGTAGCTATGTATATGGTGAGAACAGAGATGAAGGAGCCACAGAGGATATTATTTAATTTGGGGCAGAATTTAGATACAATATTATAGAGGCAATATTTCCTGGCTTTAAAGATAATACCTAATTTCCAATGAATGAATGTGTGCCCTCTGAGAAACGAACATCAAGACAGAGTAAAACTCAACAAGCATATAAGTGGAAATAACTGTGAGATAAAGAGAGAAAGTAACTGTAGAGTGGAAGCAACGTTGTACTACAGTGTAGTTGTCACCGCATGGAGTGAGGGAGAAGATACAAAGACAGGCATAGATGCCGCTGTTACCATGTATTAGTTTGTGAAATTATAACTGTTCTATGGGAATCAAGACTGAACTGTAAACAGCTCATTCTGAAGCTGCTGTCAACATCTATCTTTCAATTCTCCCTGTCAATAATTTTGTTAGACATCATAGCCCAGTATAATCCCTGATTTATTCTTGTTCAGCTATCAACTCTACCATGGTTGCCATGGGTCTTCTTGCCTGGGGCAAGTTAGGAGGGGGTGGGGCAGTTAATGGAACAACCTCCCTTAAAGCAACTTATTACAGAACGGTATTGAAGACAATGCTGTCCTTCCTCTGCTGTTTCTTTCACTCTCAGTTTTCCCTTGCCTGGCTTGGAGGTTGACAAAGCGCTAAACCTTTGCTTTACAGGAAATAATGAAACCCTTAGCAATCATACCATTCATAAATCAAGATTTCTGCCTGTGCTAATTTCATTACACGGAAACAAATGTAAAAATATGCCAATGAGCTATCAAGAAAATATGTATACGGTTAACAATGTATACTCTTTATCATAGGGCACCACAGAAGTAGCTTACTTGGCTCAGGAATGGCATGGCCATGGTAATAATAGCAATGAGTAAGCTCAAAAATCCAGGTGCACACATATATAGTAAGGCAGAACAAGATAATTGGCTTTATGATGAAATTTTTATTTGTTTACTATTGTAAAGTATTTATTTTCATCTACGGTATATTCACCCATCCAGTCCCCAGACATCTGCTTTTTTATTTTTATTTCACATGTGTATGCATGTGTGATTCCTTTCACATTTAGATTCAACTTAAAAGAAGTATATACTATTGTATTTATTCACCATTTGTCCTCTTTTATGCCCCCTCCTTCGCTCTTTTATCTCCACGCGTAGTCCCCTTCTACTTGCATATCATATATATATGGACGTTAATTCACTCACACAGTTATCTGTTTATACTCAAAACTAGATTTTCTATATGAGGATCTGGGTCTAACGTATTTTTCCTTGATATAATGATCTTCAGTTTCTGCAATTTATATGCAAATGACATAATTTCATTCTTTGGAGAGCTGAATGAAACCCCATTGTGTATCTATCCTGCAATCCTTTTATCATACGCTGATGTCTTGCTTTGGCTTTTGCTGATAAATTCTGGGTCAGACAGACGTCTCTGATGTATTGACTGAGGGAAGTAAAGTGGATTCTTCTTTTTTTTTTTTCATAGTGGTGAGGAGTCACCGCAGGTGTGACAAAAGTACTGAGATTAGGTGATTGTGGAATGTTGATCTGTAATTGAGATTACACCCTCCTCAGCTCAAGGAAAGGGGGCAGAAAGAGTGGAAGATCTGGAAGAAGGTAGGAGTGTAAGTTAAACACCAGCTTCTGGCCATGGCATGGCTGATGAAGCCTTGAATTAACAACTTCTAGCCGGGCGGTGGTGGCGCACGCCTTTAATCCCAGCACTTGGGAGGCAGAGGCAGGCGGATCTCTGTGAGTTCGAGACCAGCCTGGTCTAC
>NC_022011.1:57476279-57477489 GCF_000317375.1 Microtus ochrogaster | reverse complement strand
CACACACACACACACACACACACACACACACACACACACACACAGTTCAGATGTTAAAGGAAGGAGGATGTAAGGAGTAATGTAGGATACCTCGATCACACTTTGATACCCCTGAGACGATCCAATAAAATATTACATTCAATGAGGAGGCAGAGACAGTGACTAAGTGACCAGAATTGGACATAGAGAAGCCAGCAGTTTGGATAGAAGATATATAAAAAGTAAAGAGAAAGGATTAGAGTTTGAGCTCTCTTGGTTCTGGGACAAGGGAAGAAACGTGTCTCCTGTAGTGTCTCTGGCAAAGACAAGGCTAGTTAGCTGCTACTCAGCCACTCTGAACTAGCAGGGTTTTACTCAGTCTTTGACTTCTGAGTCTTATTTATAAATATAACAATAAAGACATAATTTAAACATATGTATCGCAGCCACAACAGACAGGGACATGGGACCCGTAGCCCTGCCAGGCCACTGCAGCCTGAGTGGTCACCAAGGCACTGACTGAGAGGCTATGGGGCAGCAGACAATATTTAAAATATTAGTAAATTCATGTGTAGTCACTAATCCCAGAGGAAGGCATCAGAGGGGAGAAAGAGGATCAATGAGAGTAGAGAGGGAAGCAGAGAAGTAATAAGGAATTGTTGCGAACTTGCTGGAAATAGATTACTTAGAAGCATGAAAACAGGCTTTTAGACAGATTATAGCAAATAGTCTTTGTTTCCATCTTTCACAATGAGCATCAACTCCAATCAAAAAGTGGTTGGTTACCGTGTATCAGACTTTCCAGCTTTTCATGAGTGGACATAGCCTACTTAGTAGTTTTGTAACCAGGGTCCACAGCTGAGTTGGACTGCTGGTGATAATCCTCCACCCACCAATCTACATTATAAATTCTGATACTCTGATTGCAGCTCTGTTCTTTTGTGTCTTGTGACCAGGGCATATGGTACCTTTAAGAATGTGGATGTGGTCTTAACATCTAGTTTTGTTGAGCAGGTAAGAGCAATTGTAATTGTATGAATTTTTTAGGGGTGGAGATTGGTAGGGGACCTAAGGGACTCCATGACAGACAACTCATCGGGAGAGAACCCAACATTTTCAATCGACTTTTCATGCAATAACCAGTGACTTTCTGAAGTCCTCGTGAAGCCTCCAGTAAGGTGTTTTTGATTTTCTCCCATTTGCTCTCTATATTTGTTTTTTTTTAATTTAT
>NC_022011.1:57464642-57475852 GCF_000317375.1 Microtus ochrogaster | reverse complement strand
TCCCCCTCCTTCTGCTCCTGATTTGGACCTTGAGATTTCTGTCCGGTGCTCCAATTTGGGTCTCTGTCTCCTTTCATCACCTGATGAAGGTTAATATTCAGGGGGATGCCTATATGTTTGTCTTTGGATTGTGGACGAGGTGGCTGAGTGGTTAAGGCGATGGACTGCTAATCCATTGTGCTCTGCTCTCTATATTTGTAAAGAGTTGTTCAGTGATTTCCCTCATCTTTTTTTCCAGCGGTTCTCTTATACTCTCTCTACAGCTAGCTGGGTTTGTGAGTTGCTTACAATCGATCTTTCAGTTGGTCTTGCCTGGCATGTCTTTCCTTAAGTTTCAGTTGAATGTTTGCCATAACAAGTTGGTGATCTGACCCTAAGTCAGCACTGGGAATGATCAGCTGTTTAGATGCTAGATAACAGTTTCCTGCTGACCAGAATGTAGTCAATTTGGCTGTATGTGTACTTGTCAGGGGATTCCCACATGCAGCACCTTGATGGTTTGGCCTGCTTGAATTTTGAGTTGTATATGTACAAATCATTTTCATAGCAGAAGTCAAGCAGTCATTCTGCGCTATCATTTTTTTTTATCTTGTCTATGAAAGTATCACACAGATAACTGCCAGATATACTCCTCAGATTCAGGCAAGATGGGCAAGGTCTTTTATTCATAGAACCAGGGAAAATAAAGCAAAGATGGAGGCAATACTTTAACACCTTATAAAATGACCCTAATGCTGTCGATGAACATTACAATGAGTAATACTTCAGTAGCCACTCAAACACCAAAGACAATGAGGAAATTTTGAATATTGACAGGAGTGAGATAGAGGATGTTATCAAGAGAGAAAACTGTAGAAAAGTCCCAGGAGTGGATGACTTCATGGTAGAGGAACTTCAGGCAGTTACAAGAGGCTTAGGGACTGAGGTGGTACTCAGAATCTTCAGAGAAGTAAGGCATCATAAAGTGGTTTGCATGGAATGGAAGCTCTCCTTCATAATTCCCATATACAAGAAGAAGGACAATCTGGACTGCCAAAATTATAAAAGCATTAGTTTCTTACACCATAGTAGCAAGATCTTCTCCTCCATAACCCTGCAAAGGATCAAGGGCAAAACAGAGAAAATCCTAGCAGAGGGCCAGTACAAATTTAGAGCTAACAGGAATGCAATAGATCAGATGTTACCTTTGAGGCAACTGACAGAAAAGTGTGAGGAATTTGGAAAAGACTTATGTCTGTTGCATTGACCTTAGGAAGGCATTTGATAGCATTTAGAAGAGAGGATTTTGAGAAACAATGAGGTTCTTTCTACAGGCACCCAGAGAAAATCATGAGAATATAAAGATACCTTTGCATCAATCAAAGTCTGTGGAAAACTAAGTGATCAGTTTAGGACAATTGTAGGAGTGTTGCAGGGATATGTCCTCTCATCCCCAACTCCTTAATATATTACTGGATTTAATAATAGCAACAGCCATCGAAAATAATGAGATAGGCATGCAGATAGGTGGTGTGCTAATCAATAACTTGCAATTTGCAGACAATATAGCACTACTTGCTGAAAGTCCAAATGAGTTGCAGGCCATGGTAAATAGAGTGGTGGCTGTAAGTGAAAGCCATGGTATGAAAATAAACATTAAGAAGACTAAGATACAACACACGGGACAAAGATTTCAACTTTGTAATAAAGAATCAGAACCTCAAGCAGTCAACTTTGTCTGTCTGGAAGGAAACCTCAGTTCAAAAGAAGGAACCATTTCAGACATCAAGAGGTGGATAGAGATATCAAGGGCTGCATTCTAGCTGCTACGAAAACTTTGGTCAGCAAGAGACATAACAACAATGACAAAATTACAAGGATATGAGACCCTTGTCTTAAGCTGCCTTCCTTACAACTCCAAAACATGGACCATGAAATGCTCCTCAGAACATTATCTAATATCCAATAAATTAAGACAAAAAGAAAGAAAATAAAGGCCTTAGTAAAAGAAAAAAAATATTTGCTCACATGGTGGAGGATGGACAAAAATTACAATGTCTAATAAGGGGATAAATATTGATCTTCTTTCTTAAGCATGGCTTTAAGATAATTTCTGATATGTGTTCTTTTGGCCAGGTGACTGACAGCCATCACTGCATTAACTCTTAAAGGAGATCGTAGTACATGATCTCCTAATTTCTAGAGTAGATCATAGTGTGTGTCACCATCCAGTGCAAGAGGTAGGTTTCATTTGTTTGACGAAGAAGAAATAAATTTCTTAATATCCATCACTAGTGCATTGATCTCCATCTTTGTTGGCCTCTACTACTGTAGCATTTCCACACTAATCAAGATCTCCAAAATAATTTAGGAGTTTCATTTAATTTGAAGAATAGATATAACTAATTTTATATATGACAATTGAGTGTTCCTATTCCAAAGCTTTTTACCAAAAAGAGTTGGTGTGTAGATTGGCATTTTGGTATCACACTCAGTATACAACCTACAGCAGAAAGTTTTATGTAGGAGAAGACAAGGAACCAGTGCTTTTTCCTGGCATTTCTGACCTCTGATCAGAACACAATCAAGGACATTTCCTGTTTATAGTTGGGGGCAAGAGTGGGACTGTTCTTTTTCCATGATCTTTGCCCCGAAATTTCCCCTCAAAATCTCATCTAGAATGTAATGATAGTGAGAAAAGGATAGAACAAAATGACATGAAAAATGTAAAGTTTGACTTTAAGCAAACTTCAAGTTTCAGAGAAGAAGACGTCAGGCAACAGGGCATCAATGACTATTAACAACATTAGCAACCATTAAAGAGAAACCTCAGTGGTCCCTTTGGTAATAGAGGCATTAAGAACAAGGCCCCATGCACTGAATGAATGATAAATCTTTTGTAATGTAGAGTAAGTGAGAACTTAAACTGATAAAGCAACTACAGGTATTCCTGGTTCAAAACTAATTACATAGGGAAATGTGCACAAAGAGAATTGAACTACAGTCCACAGAGGTTGGCATTATTCTGCTTGCAGCAGAACTTGGCAACGTGGTCCACATGGTAATGGTTTTGCAGGCATGAATAATGCAGGGAACATTCATGGAATTTTTTTTTCACGATAGTCCCTTAAAATTTGTGAGGTCAAGCCATGACTGACTGGGTTGGAGTCCCTGCCAAGAGGTCCTAGGATACCTCTGTGTGGGCTGTAAGAGTGATGCCTAAGTCACCGAAGAAAACTGCATGCACAAAATAGACACTATTTAAGAAATAAGCTGTGTCTACTCCAGTGGCAGAGCAGAAGGAGAGGTGTACAAATCTTTAGAATTTCTCATATATATATATTGACTATATTTTTTGGGGGGAAGGTACGTCTTCCATTGCATAACTGTGAAATTCAGAGGACAACTATCTATTCTTCCACCATGTGGATTTGGTAGATTGATCTCAGTTTGCCAGGCATATTGGCAGGTTTCTCTATCCACAAATCTATCTCCCTGGCACCTGTGGACATTATGCTTTTGAACGGCATTTGCTGTGAGTCAAAAGCATTATACAGTAAAAGTATAGCTGACAGATTACTAGACAAACTCACAAGACTAGTGAGGAGACCAATTTGCAGAGCTTTAGGGACACCTCTCTTTTAGATAGTCACTGTCAATTCTGTAGAAATCTTTATGAAGCCATGGCTCTTTTCCCTTCCATAATGGGATTCATTTCAAAATATCCCAGTAGTGTATAAATCATTTGTTGAGATAACTTCATTCTACATGGGCAACTGGATGACCTCTCTTATACTGTGGGCCCCTAGTGTGAAAGCATTAGCTTAGCTAAACCCTTATTCTTATAGTCAAACCTACATAAAGCTAGTTCTCCACAATTATCCTTATTGACAGGACTTATTGACAAGAAAGGCTCCCCAAACAGGAGCCACTCAACAGGAGAGACAGTGTGATTGCTCTTATTGATAATCAGGTCTGTGTGCCCCTGAGTTCTCTAGCAACAGACTCAGGAAGGTATAGTCTACTGGTTTTGCTTTACTCTAACAAGCTATTACTATTCTGTGCTTACTTCACCTTTCATTTGATACAAGGTCTTAGTATAGGAAATTAGCTGTTTGTACCTTCATCCCTAAAATATGCAGGAAGAAAACTTGGGTTGCTAAACCAGACCCAGAGAAAGAATTTCCTTCTTCTCTGGGTGACAGTGGATATAGTCCCTGATGAATTAGCTTAGGGTGGGAAGGCAAGCTCCACCTTAAACCTCTCAGCATCTGCTGGGGCACCTCACAGCCGTGGCCCTTCATAGACATAACACACTTACCTTGTCAGTCTTTTATCCATTTTGTTAGCCCTAAGAAATGCATGTTTGGTATCATTGTTATTTATCAGAAAAGGATTGATTATGTCTATGTGGGTATATAAACTGGAAATCTTGTGGGATGGAGAGAACGTTGAGGTACTTCAAAAGAGGAACATCAAGAAAAAACATTGAAAGGGGAACATCAATAGAGCATTAGAGCAAGCATAGAAAAAAATAAATGGGACATGATGAAAAGGACTTAAACGAGCTAATTTATTTTGTTTTTCCTCAGACGTTATTAGTCAGGTTTTTATCGACTGTAGTGCTTCTGCTGATTCCTGAGAGATTTACTGGGGCTTAACCCCAACATAAGCCTTAATAAGCATTGAGACCAGTAAGGACAACAGGGACAGAGAACCTTAGAATAAATGTATATTGCAATATAAGAGGGACATATTTCTTGGAGACAGAATATTTTTTGAATGTGAAATGTCTTCCATCGGCTCATATAATTAGATACTTCATCCCCCAAAGGTCACTCTCCTTGGAAATGTGAAATGCTTAGAAGGTGAGGAAGTAGATGACTGGGTAGGCTTGAGAAATCCTGCCCCATTGCCCCTTTCTGTTTTCTTTCTGCTTCATGATTACTGATGGAATGTGACTGACTTCCTACAGCGCATGTGTATGTCCTATGCCCTAATAATTAGCATTCTGTGAGGTTCTCAATAGGAAAAGACCTAGGAACAAGACTAACCAAAGACATGAAAGACCTAAAAGATGCTACAAGATGGATACACACACACACACACACACACACACACACACACACACACACATATATATATATATGCTGCAAACAAAGTCAAATTTGAAACTCAATGGAAATCCTGAAAAATAGAACAAATAAAAGAGAGGACAGAATATCAGGATTTGAATAATGGTGGGTGAATTAGCACACTCAGAAAATGATAAAAATGAAATTATAAGAAATCACACAGAAAACCTATTAGATCTGTTGGATACTACTTAAAGGCAAAATCTATAAATCATGGACAAAGTGTGAGAAGTTTAAGCAAATGGCATGTAATAAACTATTCAACAAAATTGTAGCACAAAATTTCCTTAGTCTTGGAGAAAAAGTGGCCATTTAGACATTTAGAGAAATTTTAAGGGTCAAAAAGACATGATTAATAAAATAAAAATGTCATCTTATAGCTAGAACACTAGCTATGCTGAAGAATGAAAGAATATTGAAAGCCAAAAAGGATAAGTACCCAGTAACATACAGAGGTAAAACCATCAAAATAATAGCATATTTCTTTTAGAATTTCTAATATGGTTTTGCAGTTTGGGAAACTTGAGTGTCATGCATTGTAGATAGTTTATTTTCTCCTCATATCAATTTGCAGTTATAATTTTATTTTATTATTGGTTATTAATTTCACTCATTATTATTAATTTATTCATACTAATAAAATTTCTATAGTCAATATAATTTTTATCCCAGATTCCTCTTCTATGTAATTGATTCTTATCAAATTCAAATATGATAAAGATCATATTCCAAATAATTAGATGTGCTCTTAATCATACATATATATATATTACTTATTAATCATGTTCTCCTCCATATTATATGGATTATATATGCTCATTCATTTGACCGACTTTCATCTACATTGCTGATTTTCTTTTCCAATTCCCATACTGATTTCTTTATTTTCATTATCTGCTCTTCAGTAACCCCTTTGAAGCAATTCACCATTTTTATCAGTTTGTTTTGCATTATTCCCTAGATTTTTACCCCTTTACATATCTTAAAATGCTTGCTGTACTTTTTCATGTTTCTTGTGTTTCTGTCATGAATTGAGCATCTATTGGAACTGATTTCCAGTTTATTGAGGTGTTTGTGTGTGTGTGTGTGTTAGTGTGTGTGTGTGTGTATGTATGTGTGTATGTGTGTGTGTGTACCTTCTGGTAAACAGTCTAGTTGTTGAGAATTAATCTTGAATACCACCCAGGGATGAGTAAACAACTTCCTGTCAGAGCCTATACTGTTTGAATGTTCTTCATGACAGCCTTCCATGCTGTTTTTCAAGCCACAGCCCTCATAATTGAAGAGTGGACAAAAAAAATGGAACTCTGCACTTACAGACCAGGCCTACCTAGAACACAGTGTCTTAGGTGATTAATCTTTATACCTTCTTGTTTCTGGGTATAAGAAGTCACAATTTCTCCCATTTGCCCAATTATTATATGTCTCATGATTTCACAATATTTTAAGACAGTATTTGTTAGGTTTTAAGGTGTTTTTTTTCTCTGTAAATTCTAGCAATAGGCAGTAGATCCCATAGTCAACAATAGTCTGTCAAAATACCTCTATTTTCTTTAAGATCCCAGATCTAAAGGCAAAAGTTAGGAATATCTAAGTATTACATAGATAATATGATAAGGCCCTGTGCTTTCCTTATTATTATTTTTTATTTGTATGCCTCTTAGTCTTTCACGTCATTTAAAACGCTGTTTAAAGTTCAAAGAGCCTTATGAGACTGGAGAAATTTCTTAGTTGCAATCCTCATGTAAAAGAAATAAGTAAATTATATATTTAATGGCACAGAATGTATTTTACCATTACAAAGGAGAGTAATGGGGAAGAGAGTAGTTGGGAAGTACCTGTCCAAAGCTAGACCAGAATTCAACAAACACCAAATCCCATACTTCAATGTCTGGTGCAAGGGCTTAGATGGCCCCTTACTTCCAGATTTGCTACCTAAATCATGTATTTCTCATTTGGGCTGATTTTATGTAATTAACAGAACTCTCCTTGGTCTATAACCCATAGGTCTTGTATCCTTCTACATCTTGGGGGGTCTTTACTGCAACCCATCTGTCACAGCTTCACAAAATGACCTATCACAATTTCATTACTTTCTTACTCTTTCATACTGAAAAACCAGCCGATCACTGAAACCATGGAGGAAGAATCTATGAACCCTTCATGTTTGAATCCTTCGTGTCTGTAGTGCCTCCAACCATTTGCATATGGACAATGCTGTCAAGTTCTGTTGGCAGATGGCTAAGGACCCTAATCTCCTGAATCATATTAGCTGTAGTATTTTTATTCAGTTGCTTTCTAGAACCAGGAGGAACTTAGGATCTCTTTCAGGATTTAGCCCTGTGATGTCTTCGTCTGAGGACCCTCTTTCCTTTTTTCCCATACAAAGTTGACCTCTGCTTAATGGCATTAATCTCCGTAACAATTATAACCTCTCTTATAGCCTGTGCCTTGGTTGTAACATTGTCCTCATATTTCTCTCCAAATTGTATTTTCCCCACCTGCTTTTTTTTATTACAGACCTACATAAACATTATTAATAATAAACATGCCAGAGATTCAATATTTTACAATCTTGAATTTTCCTCTTCCAAAGAAATTTATTCATTACCTTTAATTTTTCCTCAAGCAAGTTATAAGAATATGAGCATAAGGGAGCCAGATTATTATTCAAAAAATTACAAACACATAATTTATCTTAGTTGCTTTTTAAAATCCTGCTTCACTCTGAAAATTTTTGATTTAGATAGACCTGTACGGTCTGTGATGTTCTCAGCATTACACTGCTCTAGGCTCCTACTACATTCTCTCTTGAGCTTTAATTTCACCTTCAATTATATATTTTTTTCTTTTTGGTTTTTCGAGGCAGGGTTTCTCTGTGGCTTTGGTGCCTGTCCCGGAACTAGCTCTTGTAGTCCAGGCTGGCCTCGAACTCACAGAGATCCGCCTGCCTCTGCCTCCCGAGTGCTGGGATTAAAGGCGTGCGCCACCCACCACCGCCCGGCTTCAATCATAAAAATATGATTGTTGTTATTTTATTTGAAGTTCCAAAGACTTGCCTGTTCCTTTGAAATACAACATAGCCAGGTCCACCACAGCAACAGCTCATTATCCGGTATTCATTTCTGTATTAATTGTTTTTCTATTGCTGTGATAAAAATACTATGCCTAAGGCAATTCGTAGAAGGAAGAGTTCTTTGATTTATAGTTCCAGAGGGATAAGGGTCCATCATGGTGGGGAAGCAATGGCAGCAGGCAGGTGTGGCAGCCAGGACAGAAAGCTGAGAGATCACATGCCCAACTTTGAGGATAAAAGAAAGAGAAAACCGTAAGTGGTGGACTTTTGTGTATCAAAAATGTCCCTCTAATGTCTGTCTTATTGAATACAAGGGACTCTAAGATACTTATGATTTTATCTCACAACTGTCTTAAAGGAGCTTAAGAGAATAAATGTATAGCTTGTTGTTAATAACATGAGGGAGGACATGACAGCTTATCATAAATACTAAATCTGTAAATCTGTAAAGTATTTAGCAGGCTCACACTAAAGACATATTCCCTGGAACCTAGCCATTATATTGTGAAGATTCTAACCACAAGGAAAGAACCAGGTAGATGTCGCAGTTGATAAGAACAACTAGCTTGTCCTTTATTTAATCACTTAAGTTCCAATATGTGACAAAAAAAGCTCAGATGGTGCTAACTCTCTGTTGAAATCTTACAAGTTGAACCTGAGATATATGAAGCAAAGTAGCTCACTGGGTCCTTTTCTAATCCCTTGGAGTAATGACTCAACATTCAGGTGTTTACTTTGCAGAATAACATCTAGATTGCTAGACAATATTTCTTTAGAGAATAGCCCCAAACAAGGAATTGGATTAAAATAATGTTTATAGCCCTTCATATACATTCCAAATCACATCCTTACATACATTCCAAACATATTGAAAACTACAGAAAATATTGTGCCTGCTTAGATCTTGGCACTTTAAGATAATCATGACTTTGGAACTTAAAATACATAGAAGTATGCTATTGAAAAATGATAATATTTTGGAATAAAAATTACACTTATTATTCTTGTGTTATGAAATAATTGATATAGCAAGACTTTATTATTAAGAATAGGAAAGAATGATTCTGTTACTAGAATATATTTCAGCATCTAAGTCTCAAATAAGTATTTAAAAGTTTAATTTTCTATACAAGAATTGAAAATCTATTATATACAATCTCTGCTCATGGGCATGAATGTTTGCACAGGAAGCAGAAATAAGACGATTGTTGGAAGGGAGAAAAAGAGGAGGAAGCTAAGCTGGAGGGGGACAGAAAGGGAGGAGAAGATGGCAGGAACTTATGAGGTAAGAAACTCTGATAACATTTTGCCTGTTTATATCGAGGGTCATCATTTCCTAAATTGTAGAAATTGAGCTGGGGAGCCTTGTGATTTCTAATTCATCAATTAAAGTTTAGTCAAATAAAGTGACTGCATATTAAAAGTAACAATATTTCTGGAGCTTAAGTGTTGTTTATGGTTTTAGAAAGATCTTTGAACAGAACTTTGTTCAGTGAGCACTTGTTGTCAGCAGAGAGCCTAATAGTGCCTTCTGTACCTTTAAGGTAATATTATTGTCAGGACACAATTGCTCTTTCATCGTATAGGCTGATTAATCAGTGACTGAGAAGCCTAATGAGACTATTTACTAGGTGCAAGTTGATTGTACTACCTAATAGCATGTGACTTAAAATATCTTTTCTGCAATATTATAAGGAAAACAATGCTTTGTGATAATGTAATTTACCTCGCTTCTATTGCTACTTGCATATGTGAGAGGATTTTATTTGGGGTAGAAGAATACTACCCTTGGAAATATAAATATACTGAAATAATGGTTTTATAATGTCTCCCAACACCTCAGTTTTTCTGCTCTAAAGATTTGATGATTTTTCAAATTGGCAAAGATACATTATTGCATATGTATCATTTTTACTATAATCAGAATATTGTGTATTTCAGGTGTGTAGAATTATGCTTTGATGGAATGATTTTTTCTCTCTCTCTCCTTGTTCCCATCAGAGGCAATTCATAACAGGATACTGTAATCAAATGAGAAATGGCATCTGTTTAAAAATATGGACCTTGGATACAAAGTCAACAGAAAATACTGTATGTTTTAGACACTAAAATATCTAGAAAAACTGATCCTCATTTCTTTCTATAATATGGCATTGGCTAAGCTTCTGAACACATTTTTTCCACATAGGAATATATTTTAAAATGTTAGACTTCAAACTAGATAATTACACAGCATATTTGCCTTTTAGAATTTCAATTAGGATCTGTTAATCTTGAACTTGTGAAACTTACTTTGTATGCAGAAGAAGAAAGTGGAATTACAGGAAGTATTCAACCATTCCTTTTGTTCTTGATAAAATGATGAGATAATGTACAAAGTGCTTTCCTTCACTTTTTAATATTTCTTTTAGAAAATGAGGCTTTCCATCACACAGAAAGTCATAAATTACTCAAAAGACACACTGGCCTTTCTCGCAGAATATGGATTGCCAGTGCTTTCCCGAGGTTTCAAAGCCAAAGGAGAGTCAAGAAAATACCATTTTATTTTTATTTTACATCAGCATTTTGAATTAAATGCATTCTGTAAATTTGTAAATGTGTATTCTCTACACTAAATATAAATTTGAAATATTAACATGATATCTAGGAAAACACTGAAAGAAAAATCCTTTAGAATATTTGTATGAGAAAGTAACAGAGATGCTGATTTGAAGCATTAGTATCAGATGCAAAGATTTAAAACACAACAGAGAAGATATGATTTAGAAATTCTTTATTT
Source organism: Microtus ochrogaster (assembly GCF_000317375.1). Lineage (NCBI taxonomy): Eukaryota > Metazoa > Chordata > Mammalia > Rodentia > Cricetidae > Microtus > Microtus ochrogaster. The sequence continues at coordinate 57,464,883 of NC_022011.1, read as the reverse complement.
GGATATAATTTTTAATCCTACTATAGTATATTTGTTAGTTCCATATTGTATAATCCTTCACATGTTCTTATATGTACACTCTAACTACCATCATAGTGCCTCTACAGCCCAATAGAGCTGGTTTGCTTTTGACACCTTCATCTTGTCGCTTCTTGTATGTTCTTATATGTACACTCTAACTTGTATGTTCTTATATGTACACTCTAACTACCATCATAGTGCCTCTACAGCCCAATAGAGC
>NC_022011.1:57435302-57464542 GCF_000317375.1 Microtus ochrogaster | reverse complement strand
CTAACTTGTATGTTCTTATATGTACACTCTAACTACCATCATAGTGCCTCTACAGCCCAATAGAGCTGGTTTGCTTTTGACACCTTCATCTTGCCACTTCTTGCACAGTAGTTTCCCCATAGTTCAAAAGATTCCATCTCCCAGGGAAGCTCCTTAGAACAGAAAGTGAGCTACTCAGACTACTCATAGCTTCAGGAAGTCCCTGAAACTAAGCAGTCTCACTAGGCCCCTCCTTTGAATGAGTGAACTATTAAGACTTTTGTTGGTCACTTTCAGAGAAGTAAAGCTGCAAAGAAGATACTCAGATAAACACAGATGCTTGGAAGATGCAAAAGGCAGCCAATCAGACTGAGAAGAAACAGAAACCAGATGAGCTGATAGAAAGGAACTTAGGCCAATAAGCTACCTAGAACTGACATTCTCCAGGCTGTTGAGGGGACTTCAGGCTATCCAGTATGTTCCATGTTTCCAGCTTTTGTGAGCTGCTAGGGTGGACTTCAGGGATTCACTACTCAAGTCATTTAGGCTCCTGTAAGGATCCTTTATCCATATGTCTCTAACCATAGCAAAACACTCATTCACCGAGCTGAAATTTGGTGCTATCTGTACTTTTATCTGTTGCAGAGTCCCTGTATGGGGTGACTATATGTGTGTGCTGTATCTCCTTGGGAAGTCTATCACACAATAGCACTCTACAAATACATCTGATTCTAATTTGAAATACAATGTGACTATGGATTTTGATCACTGAGTTACATATTTTCAGTAAAAGGAAACAGGAAGGAGATGTTTACTTGAAAAGGTCTTGACAATATATGTGGAAATTTCTCTTTATAATAGGAAGATAATTACAATTCAGATGTATCACTTACAAATCTATTTCTGTAGAAAACTATCAAGATATTTTATTCTGTGGGGTTTTACCTTTCCCTTTGGCTTTATGCAGCTATCAGTTATGTTTCCAAATGTGTAAGTCACTTGCACAAAATATAAAGAAATTTCTCTTAATGTTAGTGCCCAGTCACATCACTAACATAAGCTATAATAACACGAGCCTATTTTCTCTCACTGACTCCCACGAAGTATAGTGGCCATGAAATTCACACCGCACTGCAGATTGCTTGGCTCTGGGTGTGGAGCCTAAAGGAGCAGTTCACAGGGGAAAGGCTTCTGAGTAATGGAGCACAGATTTGCAGACACCATGTGTTCGGGAAGGAATTTGTCTGCCTGCTGAGGACAGTGAGGTTAATGGCATGTCTCACCCCAATGCAGTGGACAGAATTTTCCAAGAAGGAGCTGTGCTAGCGCATTGCTCTGTGAAAAGACCTGTCACTCAAACTGTCAGTGTCCTTCCTTTGAAGAAATTGTGCAACGGGAACGAAGAACAGAGAGAAATCTTTGCATAAAGGTAGACTTACATATTAACTGCTCTCTGGTTAGATTTAAATCCTACTCCATAAAATGAAACCCATACCAGGATCAGTATTAGGCAAGTAAGCTTTTATACTGATCTGAATAAAAAGAAACAATGTGTTCATGAGACACCATCCTTCAGAAAGCATAGAACACTTCCCAATGACTTAGAAAATGTTGAAAAAATGAACCAAATACTGTATCAATGTAGTAGTGACAACTAAGTTAAAAACTAAATTTAACTTGAAGTCTTTCTTGATTAAGAGCACAAAACTGGAAAATAACAGGAAGAAAAATTAATTTTAAAAGATCCTGTATAATTTAAGATGGTGTGTTATATCATTAAAAGGTGAAATGATTTTGATGGATACATAGGAATGGCAAACATTTAGCACACTTTTGTGTACTAAAGACAAGGATAATTGCAGAAAGCAAATCTGCCTTGTTAACTACTTTTAGGACCTAAAGTTGTTATATTAAAATTTCAAATCACAGTTCTTGAGTGACCAAAAGCCTGGCTTTAATCTGTTCCCTTAACCTTGCTGCATAATATTTTCCATTATGAAAATTGTTACTAAAGTAATTAATGTATCAATAACAAGCCTGCTTTGAAATATAAATGGTTTATCAGAAATTTTGCAAAACAGAACGTATCACTATTTATTATATCAAAACAAAGCAAATTTAGTTGAAGAAGTGATTATTTAAAAAAATTAAAAGTTCATTAACAGTCAAAAAAAGAATACAGGAGACTTTTGGATTCTTTCCTCTGAACTGGACTGTGGTGGTCACCTTATGTATTTTTCTTAGCATCAAAATAATTAAACATAAATAATAAGAAAATGTGCAGCTATTACGAGATATCCTTGTAATGTCTAACTTGGTTTCTTAATTTTAATCCCAATGTCCAAAATTTTAAAAAGATAAAATGTTATAACTTCTGTAAATTTCCTTAAGCAAAATGAAAGAGTTTCAATGAAACAAGTGAGTACACATTACCACATCTTCAAATGATCTAGAAAATCAATTAAAATGTAACTTCAAATTTTATTTTATCACACACATAGATGTTTACCCAAATATTTAGCAATATCATATAGAAGGAAACATATGTAGTTTTCAGTTCATAATTAGGAGTTTTTCCAGGGTAAAGTTTATCATTTTCATTTTTCAAATTACATTTCAATTTTTTTTTTTTTTTTAGATTTCCTCACAACACAAAGTGACCTTATTAGTTTCCATTGCTCTACAGGAGTTGTACACACTGTATAGAGATTTAATATCTAAGAAAGGCTCATACATCATCCATACCATGAATAAAATGTTCTGAAGTAGTTTGGCATGCTAAATCTCAAATAGCCAGTGATAGAATTGGCCTATATTTGTGCAAAAAGTCTCAGCATTTTGATATCTAAAGCAAAGTTTTAAGGTTTCAAATTCCCATCCAGGCTTCAAGTATCTTTAGTAATATTTCTTATTATATACAGAGAATTACAGAAAAGGCCACAATAATAAAACCAGTCCAGAAGCAGGCTGTGCTCATAAGGTATTATGAGCAGCAAATTTCTGTCAGCAAGGGCACTCAGGTATCTTAGAATGTGACTGAATTGTAGGATGAAGCCACTTTCTCTAAAACAATCAGGTGTCCTCAGAATTAAACATTCTCATTTGACTTTACTTCTTTGGAGCTTTGGTTTCTAAGAAATATTTTCTTGTATTGAGTGAGTAGGAATTATTTTCTAGTAGACAGAATCTTGCCTCATTTTTTATGAGTGGGGTCTGTCACTGAGTTTTTGAACAAATTCATGAGAGAATAGGCAATAGTATGAAGTATATCACAACTCCACAGTCTGCATTTGTTTTGATGACTGAGAGGCAGAAGGCAGTAGCATTCTCAATACATATAGACCATTAGAGGTAATGTCCGTAAGTTACCTGGTGAGGAGAACTGAACAATGAATGAGTTGATGAATGACTTGATATTCTTCTTTACTTATGAATATGAAAGATTATCTATTATGTATAATTTTCTTTTACATTCTATTAGATATTTATATTGGCTTATTCTCTGTAGAATTTTAATTTTCAGTCGAATATGAAAGAATTCACATTTCTCAAATAACAAAATACAGTCAAACATTATTTTAATGTATCAGTAGCAACAAAATATAATGGGCAATTATGATGCTCACATTTGGTATGATATAAAACAAATGAAATTTTTGCTGATCACATTTTACTTATAATCGGTTGAATATATGATGAGGAACAGTGCATTTGACAAATAACTCTGAATTGTGTTTAAGCATTTTTAATACCTTTTAATTATGCAATTAAAATATCTTACACTATGTTTTATAGTAGCTTTTAAAGAAAAAAATAGACCTAAAAGAAACTGGAGCTTCAGTAGGAGATGGCCAGCCCTGAATGAAGTGCTTTACTTTTTCTCTTAATTTAAATGGACTTCTCAATAAAGTAGTGTTAAAAAGTCAGTGATAAGTTTGGTGCAAGTACCAAGTTTTCAGTTTTATAGTAATCTATAAACTTGCTGTTGGCGTGAAACTTTTTTCGAAAAGCAATAACTTTGGACTTGCTGTAATTAAACTTATGTTCTTATCTACTAGAAATGATTCTAAGAAATCTTTCAGGTATGTGAGCAATCAGATCATCAAGGGGCTGTAGGGAGGGTCACCAACAGTAGCCATGATACACGCTCACATTCTCTCACATAGGGTTCCAGTTGCTGTTAGTTCAGAAAAGTAACTAAGGCTGTTTTGTCAGAATAACCAGCAAAAGTTATATTTATTATTTATTTTAAATTAAATTGACAGATGAGTGGGGTGTGTCCATGACTACAGTGTTTCTGAGAGTTCATTTTTCAGTGCTATCAAATCACCTACTAGGGGTCAGGACAGGGTTCTGGTTTGTTTGCTTGTTTGTTTGTTTGTTTGTTTTTGTCTTTATAGGAAAATAGAAATACCCATCTTCAAGAAGTCCTTTGAAAAACTGGAAAAAAATCATTGAGGAAAGAAAAATATGATCTGATGGTGCCAATATTCCATATAGCATAAAACACACTACCTAAGAATTAATATCTCTTTAATTCTCAAAAAGGTTGAAGTACCAACTCAATAAAATATTAAGGCTGGCTTTGGAGTTGGAGTGTGGTTCTCTTCTTCTCTAAATCCAAGCATTCTGTTAAAAGAAAAATTCAGTGTCTCTGTCACATATCAGATGAGTTGCCTGGTGTGGGACAGACGAAAACCAATACCTAGGTACTATTGTTGGCACAATATCTCTCCCTTCATGCTTAGTTTTGGTTCCTTGTGCCCTTTCTTTAGATAAATATCTTAAAATATAAACTTTCTGTTTTGGTATTAATAATGTCAAATTTTTCACAGTGAACAATATTTTTTTTTAAACAGCAGTCTCTGATGTCTCAAAAAAATAAGATGGAACTCCAGAAGAATGACTCTACCTGTTCCATAATATTGCCACTGAGCCAACAAACACCTCTCAAAGATTGACTTTGGACTACAAGCTACTGAAGACAATTTCCAAGGTAGCTAGGTAGCTGACATCACCTACTGTCTTACAACACTCTAACTGAATGTCAAATAAGAACTTCAGATAAGCCTTACCCATAACTACTATTTGCATTAGTAGAGATTCTTGTATATTGATACAAAAATAAAACTATTCTTGTATTCCTGCCTAAGATAATTTGTATATTGATATAAGTTCAAAATTGTATTTGTCATATTGTATATTTTCTCGTTTTTATTTATTTTTGTTTTATTTTTGCACGCTGATGCAAATGTAGTATTATTTTTGTCGTACTGTATGAATGTTTCTACTTCTGTTTAAAATATTTTGAATTTGATACAAATTAAGGATACTTTGTCATATATGTCACTATGAATTTTACCTCTGATTAAGGCATTTTATATATTGTCACAGTTTTGAGATCATTGAGCTTATGCTGTACACACGTTTGAAGATCATTTATTTTATAATGTGAGGCTTTAGTCTTTTTAATTTTTATTGTTTATTGATTATATTGAACTATACATTTTTCTCTGCCTCCCTCCCTACATCTCCCCTCCCTTTCAACCCTCTCCCATGATCCCCATGCTCCCAATTTACACAGGTGATCTTGTCATTTCCTACTTCTTATGTAAATTAGATGCATGTATGTCTCTCTTAGGGTCTTCATTGTTGTCTAGGTTCTCTGGGATTTTGATTTTTAGGCTGGTTGTCTTTTCTTTATGTTTAAAAACCACTTATGAGTGAGTACATATGATAATTGTCTTTCTGGGTCTAGGTTACCTCACTCAATATGATATTTTCTAGCTCCATCAATTTGCCTGCAAATTTCAAGATTCATTATTCTCTTCTGCTGTGTAGTACTCCATTGTGCAAGTGTACCAAAATTTCCTTATCCATTTTTTGGTCGAGGGGTATTTAGGTTATTTCTAGGTTCTGGACATGACAAACAATGCTGTTGTGAACATAGTTGAACACATGTCCTTGTGGTATGATTGTGCATCCTTTGGATATATATACCCAAAAGTGGTATTTCTGGGTCTTGAGGAAGGTTGCTTTCTAATTTTCTGAGAAATCCAAAGGGGCTATACCAGCTTTCATTCCCAGTGGCAATGCAGGAGTGTCCTCTATCCCACAACCTATCCAGTATAAGCTGTTACCCTGTGTTTTTGATCTTGGTCATTCTTGCAGGTTTAAGATGGAATCTCAGAGTTGTTTTGATTTGTATTTCTTTGATGACTAAGGATGTTGAACATTTCCTTAAGTGTAATTTCAGCCATTTTAGATTGATAAGAACTTTAAATATTTGAAGAAAGAAATTGAAGAAGATACCAAAAAGTGGTAAGATCTCCCATTCTCTTGGGTAGGCAGAATTAACATAGCAAAAATGGCAATCTTACCAAAAGCAATCTATAGATTCAGTGAAATGCCCATCAAAATATCAACAAAAATTTCCACAGACCTCTAAATAACAGCATTCAATCTCATATGGAAAAGCAAAAAACTAAGGATAACTAACAATCTTCTACAATAAATGAACATCTGGAGGCATCACAATACCTGACTTTAAACTCTAAAATAGAGCTACAGTACTGAAAACAGCCTGGTATTTGCATAAAAACAGACAGGAGGACCAATGGAACTGAATCAAAGACCTGGATATTAATCCACACACCTATGAACATCTGACATTTGACAAAGAAGCAAAAAATATAAAATGGAAAAAAGAAAGCATATTTAATAAATAGTGCTAGCATAACTGGATATCAACATGTAGAAGAATGAAAATAGACCCATAATTATCATAATTCACAAAACTCAATGAATCTTTATTCTTTAAACTATATAGGTTATTAAGAAGTACAGGTCAGTAGTCACCCATATTTGTTATTCTTATAGTTATGTTTGCCAGATGTACAAGGATTATTTCATATAGATAGGTAGTCTTCAAAAATTCAACGACATACATAAAATGGCATTTAAATGTTTTAACATCTTTGAATTCTGTTGACACGAGACATGACTGTTCCTTAAGAGAATGTTGGACACTGAAGACACTCCATATAAAAATTCTTTTCTTCTTAGCAAAACTGGCCTATTGGATAAAGAACTGCCCTTAACTAAAATGTTGACAATAAGCGCACTTTCCAAATGGACAAGCAGGACTCAAGAAACACTAGCACATGGTCTTGTCTGCATAGATGACCACTTAAAAGCTGATAGGAGGACTTTCTTACTCTCTTGCTCTCATGTTTTCTCTTGACATGGTTGTAGAGCAAGTGGAAGAGAGATGGGGGTTCATGCTCTTTATTCCTGGGTAGAATGGCTAGATGAAGACAGTTGTATCTGTGACATCATTTGATTTGTTCTGTATCTGGAACTTTTTCTTTTCATTGCACCCCTTAATAAGTTGGTTATTAGACTTTCGTGGGTTTTGCTTCAGACTGGAGTTTCCTAGATCTTTGCTGTTGAATGATACCTGATGATAAGACATAACAGTGATCTAAAAAAGACCAGAAAATATGGTCATTAAAATTGTGCGATAAAATTACAAAGTAGCACATTGAAAGTGAGTCTTTTTGAGCTTTCTTTATTCTCATGAAGTATAATTTGTGGGATATGCTATAGAACAGTCCTTCTGTAGGCAATGAATATAGATTGCTCTCAGTGGTTGAAAATAAAGACTGAGTTAGTCTACAGTTGGGCAGATAAGACTAGGTGGGAAAACCAAAGGAGATACAGGAAGTAAGAAGGGTGGAGTGGGAGAGATGCAAGTCAGCTGTTAGAGGAACAGGATCTACTAGAAAACAAAGCCACAAAGCCACGTGGAAATGTAAATTAATAGAAATGGGTAAATTTAAGGTATAAGAGCCAGTTAATAATAAGTCAAACATTCTGCAATGAATCCAAACTTTTCTGTGATTATTTGAGACTGAATAATCTCAAATTATTCAGGGCAAAAGCAAAAACTCCACCTCTGTTTTCCAAAAATTAGTACTGTATTAACAAGTATGATGAACATAATGTTTAAATCAAGGAAATGGAACACAGGAATGCCAGTGAAGCAGATATGGAGATAGGGATCTCTAAGGGGACTCAGTCATTTTTTTTTTATTTTAAGAGAGGAGGAAAAATGTCTATATTAATTTAGTCCTATCACTCGGGAGAAAAGTATAATATTTTGAGTTTTCGTTGTCCTATTTCTTCAACCTGGTATCTGTTCTTCAGTTTAAATTAATCCCTTGATATGAGCTTTAGATTTATGAACCATGATTTGTTCTTCTCAGTCAGCTTCAACTACTTTTGAACTGACAAAGTCAAGAGTTTGGGACCACCTAGGCAGCTTAAGATTAAATGGAAATTATCTAGTTGGGTATATAGAGAAAACAGATATGTCCAGAAATCATGAAAGAAGAAAAGCATGCAATCCGTAGGCCACTGTTTCAAAGACATTAATATTTCTAATAGGGAATTGTATTCGCTAATACTTATGTGTCAATATCTTTTACACATATTTTGCTTTGTAATTATTAAATTGATTGAAACATTTTATATAATATATTTTGATTAGGTTCTTTCTTCCCCTCTCTACATAGCAAAACAGATGTTCTTTTCTCTCGAAAACAAACAAACAAACCCTACTACTGAGTCAATTCATTGTTGACTAATTACTCCTGAGCATGAGTCCTGTCCTAGGGAGAGATATAGAGTGTCACTTCATTGAAGACAAATATTGCACATTGTTCCAGGAGCTGTTAATTGCAAAAGAAACTTTTTCTTAGGGGTGGGACATTGTGCCTGCTTCTGCTTTTCCGTGGTGGGATTTCGTTTGGCTTGAAGTTGTACAGGTCTTGTATGTGCTGTCACAGTCTCTGAGCAACCTCATTTTTGATTACATCATTTCTGATTGCATTATTGCATTGCTTTTGATTGCTTGAAGATTTCATTATTTTTATGTGTTTAGTTCAAACCAAATTCACATTTTCACTGTTCTTCTTTATACCCTCTAAACTTTTCTCTTCCCATTTCTGATGTTTTCCTTTTGAAAAGCCAGCTCAGTTCAGTTAGTGCTCTCTGTCTGTGAATAGGTGTGAGACAATTTACTTCAGTATACATAGCCTTTTATTGACTTCATTCCTGAAGAAAACATTCTCTTTGCTTCCCGATCAACTATCAATTGCCAATAGTTTTTTAGCTATGGGTAAAACTTCACAAGGCTCCTCCCTATCCATGCTGGATTTTGATTGACTTGATCTTGTTCAGGTTTTCTTATGCACTCACAAGTGTTATGTGTTCATGTGTGCAATGGTCCCATCATGCCCAGTAAATACTGTTTTACTGCAGAAAAAAAACTACTTCTTCCTCTTATAATCTTAAACATCACTTTGATGATGATCTCTGAGTCTCACAGGGAGGTTCTGTGATATGGATGCTCATATCTTTTTTGTAGAAAAATATCTCTAAATTTGATATTTTTGTTTTCAGAATTTATGCTGATAACAATTTAAATAAAAATTTTATTTCATTTTACAGGTCAATAATAACTAGATCTTCTCATTTGTCAAATCTGGTGACAACAAATCCAAGATAATTAGTTTATTTTCCCAGCTGCAGTAGAAATAGGAGAATTGAGAGAATGGTAATTTTTTTCTAGTAGCTGCTTTAATATTAAAAGAACCAGAAATAATATATTTGTATATATGTTTATATAATGTGCATAATGTGGAATTTCCAACCTATTTTACTTATGTATAACAGCTTGAAAAATGCTTGTAGTTCTTCTGTTGTACCTCTTATAATGGAAAAGATAATGGATTAAAGGGTCTATATTCTAAATATAATTTATGTAGAATTGACTCCATTTGTGTTTTAAATTAGATTATATGGATTTCATTAAGGATAAAAATGAGGAAGCTGCCTCAAGGACAGTGTGTGATAACTATGGCTTCAAAGTCCCCTAATGAATTGGGAGTACATTTTTCTTAATAAAACTATATTAAGTAATTAAAATATCTTCTCTCAAGGTTAAAGTTTCTCTTTTTCATTTAAAAACGATAAAAGAAAAATGCAAATTATTAAGTTTACAACTAGAAACATTGGTGCTCTAAAAATATTCTGAGAAGTATACATAATCAGTTTTTATATTTCACTGGTTTTAAGATATTCAAATGAGTATAATAAGGAGTAGAAGTAGAAAAATTACAGAGTAAAACCATTGGCCAAAGTCTTATTGAGTTAACACATTGGCTGGAATTCAGCTTCCCTTGCACTCAGAACAGTAATTATCCCTGGTCCCTACACCAGAATTGCCTACGTTGTATTTAAATCACAATATGCTGGTTTTGAAAGATTCATTTTACTATGTAATCAAGAGTGAAAAATTAACGGTAAAGTGGTGCTGTGATGTGAAAAGACCGGTTTGATTTCGCACTATTTTTGCCAGTGACTGTTTGGTGGGTCCAAGTTATGCTGGAAAGAGCTGCTTGGGGTTATAAATATCAGCCAAAATAATGAAATAGTGGCTGTGTCAGAAATCAACCTCACCTGACTTCTCTATTACTTGAGGGAGAATGTAGAGTGACCTTCCTTCGCTAACATGATCTTGGAGCAATTATTGTAGTGCATCTCTCTCAAAAGGGCAAGATATGTGAATCCAATGCCCATCGATAAAAGCTTTTCCCATAAACTCACCCTATTAATTAAATCAGATGTAGCTTTTAAATGGATGAGACTGCAGAGATAAATTGTTCCCCAAGCTTATTTATCAATGAAATAACACACAGCATAACAAGAGAATTAAAGACCTTAAGAAGGGGCCTGACAGCTACATTCAGTGGCCATTATGTGTTCCTTTCAATGTAACAGTGGATTTCATGAGGAAAATTAAACAAGCAAGCAAACAAAGACTTAACAGACTTTATGAAAAGTATAAAATATGATTGCATGCCATGTCTAAGAGCGAACTTACGGGAACTGAAACAGCATTAGCTAACATTAAAAATGTTGAATTAAAAAAGTTTGAGACTGCTTTACTAAAAAGATAAATGTAAATTTTGATATATCTAATACATAGAGTTTTATTACAGCGTCTATGTTGTACACACACAAAATGCTGAAATGTGAAAACTAAGATACATTATGTTGTTCTAGAAGGTAAACACAACTTCTCTTCCTCTTTTTTGTTTTTTTTGTTTGTTTGTTTTTCAGGACAGGGTTTTTCTGTGTAGCCCTGGCTGTCCTGAAACTGGTGTTCTAGACCAGGCTGGCCTCTGCCTCAGAGATCTGCCTGCCCCTTTTCCCCAGAGTGATAGTTTTAAAAACATGTGCCACCACCATTGTACTAAAGTTCTTTTTTATACACTATTATAAAGACAGGCAACATAAAATGATAAGTGTATTTTACTTAATTTAAAAATGTATTTAATCCAATATATATTTAGGATCAAATATCTGAAAGTATGCAGGCTGATTGTGAACATTCCTTGGAAATTTGGAATGAGTAAAAAAAATGGTATTTATGAAACATTGATGAAAATATTGGTTTTTTTTGTGGTTAGTTAGTGATTTTCAACATCCAAAATGCAATGTTAGCAGAGATGATTTCACATGGTCTTATAAGATAGTATTTCATGCACCCTGGTCTTCAGATAAACAATTCCACTATTCCACTTATTCTATAAACTAAGAACAATTGAATTTAGGATAGGCAAATAAATATCTGGTCTCTTCTAAAAATATTTTACAGTCATTTCAAAGAAGTAAGAGGTCAGGGAGTGAAAGAGATCACTGTTGATATTCTTAGCCATGATATCAGCATGTCTTAGACAAGTAAGATCTTTAGAAAAGTTAGTATTTTCATAATTATTTGATGCTACTCTTTGAAATGAAAGATCACGTATCTATTAGTGAGTAAAAGCTATTACTTTTACCAAGTTATCATAGTCTCTCCTTTGCACATTTTTATTGAGAGCCCTAAGATGATCTTAGGTTCTGAGGCATGGGTGGGTAAACAAGTGGGTGTGGGCTTAGACTGATGCTGAATCATCATTAGGTTTTTCCTTTCAGTAGGAAGGCAGCAACAAGCAATCTCAGGTTTCTTTTGAAATTTAAAATGTTTATCTACATAACTCTGTTTTGTTGAATGAAAATATATTTGAGGATATCAAAATGTGAATATAATTGTCATACTTTTGTCTTCATGAAATTTATGATCTAGCAAATATTTTTTTTGAATTTCGTCATCAGTGCTTCATGTCATAAATCTTCTGAAATTATCTTAGCTTCTAGGATCAAACACCCTCTCTACAAATTACATACAATGTCAGATTTTTGTCTTCATAAATTTCACCCACATTTAGAGTAACACACAATAACATAGGGCTGTTTGTTTTGTGGGACTTTAAGAGGTTATTTAACAATGTTGTAGTTTAATATAGATAATGAAACTTGGAAAATAAAATTATGGAACTTGTGAACTGGAGAACTGCCTCTGTGGACACCTTTTTAACTTACATACATGTAAGAAAAATGGTTATACACATAAAGTAGAAATCAGTAAATCTTTAAAAATATAAAACCAAGTTAAAATAAGACACTAGAAAGATAATTTTGTCCTTTATTTTCAATATTTTTATCTAATTCTCAAGTTTGTTAATTATTTTAATTTACACATATTTCTTTTAATTTTCTAACTATCTTCATGCATGTTTACAATGTATTTTTATTAGATTTACCTCCCATTATTTACTGTTCTCCCCTGCCTCTCCTTCTAAAATCTTTTCTTTCCAATTAAGTCTTCTCCTGCTTTCGCATCTTTTTATGTATAACCCAGTTAGCATATTGAGAGTTGTCTTTATGAGTATGAGCAGGGGACTGTTTACTCTCTTTTGGCCAACTTACCTAGGGAAAATTCATCCCATTCTCCTGGCAATTCGTTAACTGCCAGTAGCCTTGTAAAGAGGAGTGGGACTCCATGAAACCCTCTCTCACCCACAATGAAATGTTGATATACCCAATACTGTGTGGGTCTTCTGTAGGTGACAGACTCATGATACCATGTTATCCCAGTACCAATGATTGATCCTACTCTTCTCCATCCTCTGGGTCAGACTTCTTTCCATATCTCTTCAGTGGTGATGCTCCCTGTGCCTTGGTGGTTGTGTTGTAAATGTTCTATTTGGGACTGAGCACTCGTTTTACTTATTTCAAACATTTGACATGACTGATTCATTAACTGCTATCATCTGCAACAAAGCTTCTCTGACCAAGGCTGACAAGACTCCCCCCCCCTCCATGGGTATAAACAAATTTGAAAGCAAGTTGGCATGTTAATTTAGTAAGGAAAAACAACAGGATATTTCCACCTAGGGCCTGTGGCCTCCTCAGCCATGGGCTTTCGATGAGGGTTACAGCATGCACTATCATCACCAGATGAAGCAGATGTCCTTGGTGTTCTATTTTAATTAGAGCTAATGACCCTAAGGAAGGCTGAGAAAATTACTCTTTATTTCCCAGTTAGTGACTGCACATTGCATGCAAGACATCTGACTCTGTAGCCTTCCCTTGCTATCACTCCGCGTTCTCACTTGCTGACTGGACTAGCCTCCGTACTTGAGTCCTCATTTCCTTCCATGTCTGTTCATCAAGAAGATTAGTCAGCTTTTAAAAAGCTCTTATTTGTTTTCCTGACCAGCGGTTTTCTTTGTATTGGCACAATCATCATTTTTATAGAACTTTCCACTAATCACTACTTATTTCACCTAAGCACCCTACATAAAATAACAAACTCCTTTGTCTATCAAAATGCCAGAGTTAATAATGCTGCATCCCCAGTTGTCTGTATGTCCCTTCTGTCTGTTTGATAACTTACTATTCGTTATCTGGATTTTAGTGACTCTCCCAATTCCTTAAGATCTGAGATAGCTTTGCAAGGAAATGCTTGCTTTACTAAGCTGTCAGTATACATATTTATTCCCACTGTGTGACTGTACGTAAGAATCTTTCCCATATATACATATATATATATGCTTAAAACTGTTATTTTATAATTTTTTTGCTTATTAACCCCAAGAAATTTTCCAATGTTCAGTTAACTATGGGTTCTTTGTTGCCATTTGCCCCTGAAAAGTAACCTTACTTTATGATCATGATCAACTATCATCAAATATTTTCAAATTTGATTTGATATTATTTTCCTTCTTGACAGTCAATCTTACTTTTGAATGGTAAAATGTAAACACAATAATTACTTATTGTCTTATGTATTTGTGAAACAGTAATACAAAAAGACTTTATTCAGTTTTGAAAAATGATCTTCATATATTTATCCAGTAGGTAAGCCTATAATTATTTTGAAAATTTCTATTAGAAAAAAAAAATCATATTCCCTCATCCTAGCTAACAAACTAAAACTTGCTATGCGACTTTGAATTGTATTAGATTTTGATTGTCCCACATAATGCGATTATTACCTCACTGCCAGAAGACTCCTCATTTGAGAAAAGGCTGTATGGTAAAATGTGGAACAACATGGGTCTCCACTTAACCCTGAGAGGAAACTGAGAGCTACTTTGATAATCCAGATTTATTTGGAATTCACTTAAACTACCGTAAACAACCATTTAAAAAGATAATTTCTCATGCCTGCCAAAGGAGTCTCTGGTCTATGGCTCTTTCGGGGACCATTGTCAGTCCAAGTAGAATAACTTCTTTTAATACACATACATATATTAAAATAATTAAAACAACACATGTATCTATTGTGTATAATTTTAGGTAAATCTAAAATAATATGATTCTTTGAGGCTTTACCAAACATCATTGGTGCTATTTTTTTTCTTCCTTTCCTTCTTTTTTATTTATTTATTTATTTATTTATTTATTTATTTGTTTGTTTGTTTGTTTTGGTTTTTCGAAATAGGGTTTCTCTGTGGTTTTGGAGCCTGTCCTGGAACTAGCTCTTGTAGACCAGGCTGGTCTCTAACTCACAGAGATCCGCCTGCCTATGCCTCCCAAGTGCTGGGGGATTAAAGGCGTGCCCCACCACCACCCGGGTCTTTTCCTTCTGTCTTAATTTCAGTCTCTCCTCTTCAATTGGAGCCCACTCTCTATTATTCCATTTCATACTTCACATCATCTATATATTGCCATTTCCCTCTCAAGCTCCTTGCTCCAATTGTTGTCCCTTACACCTTCCTAGATTTTGTGGTTACTTCTTGTTGTATAGTTACAACTGGGATCTGGAGCTCAAAAATATAGATGAGAGAGAGCATGTAGCACTTGCACTTCTGTGTCTGAGTTGCCTCACTCAATATACATTTTGGGGATATATCCATTTTCCTTTTTTGCAGATGAATAGTGTTCATATGCGTTACATTTTTATTATCAATTTACCTGTTGGACGACACTTAGGTTGTTTTTACTTCCTTGCTATTTGATTAGGGGGGGCTATGAACATTGCTGGACAATGGGATGCCCAGTCATTTAGTCATATTCCGAGGAGTAGTATAGTCTGGTAATAGTAGTATACTTTAGCAGATTGCTCTTAACTCAGATGATTTGAGCTAGATCTGACCTGATAGCCTCTTTCCTGTGATCTAACTTTTCATGGTTCCTGAAAATAATATGCAAGCTGCCAAGGGAGGGAAGCAATTAAAGTCTCTTACACAGTTGCAAAGCCTATGAATCACAACAATTACCAGCATGGCAAGATATGCATAAATGTGCAGTAAGTGGCACTTACATATTGGTCTAATTGAACTTAAGGCACACTCAAAAGGAGAGGAAGCAAGCTTGGTACTGAAAACTTAGCTAGCTTCCTAGGGCTAGTGAGGTCACGGACGTTTTAGAAAAGACTCTGTTACTGTCACTTTGCTAAACCAGCATAATTCCTAATTACATTCTTGTCTTATCCTTATACTCAAAAATAAGAGTAGCCATCAGTCCATACCAAAGAAACCTTTCTCAATAGCAAATGGACAATATCATAGAAAACCAGAACTGGACACAATGCAGAAACTGAACCTCAGCCCCAACAGACGTGTATACATCACAGTTCCTCCACCTATGGTTCAGAGAACATAATGGGTAATGAAACAGGAAGACTGTAAGAGCCAGAGGACTAGGAAGTCAGTTGTGGTACAGTATCTGTTAGAAATGACTTCATAAGTGAGATAGGAGCAATGGTAATATCAGTGGACCTTTTAATCTGAAGGCAGACACTTTAATGTGCTCTTCTCCCTAGTCCAGGAATAGCAGAAAATAAATGGTTGCTGGGAGGAGAGTTTGCCTTTCTTTCTAATGAGTTTTGCTTACTGGTAGGCCAGTGCAGAGTGGTCAGCCTTGAAGCCATATATGCACCATAGAAATATATATGTGTGTGTGTGTGTGTGTATTTGTGTACTCAAGCACATTACTTACATATATTGCATTTTTATATGTGTATGTAAAAACAATAATCAAGTTAAATGCCAACATCTTGAGAGTTGAGTTGAAAGAGACATTGGAAAGGTTCAAGGGAGGATAGCTTGGAGTGACTGCAGAGAGGAAAGTAAAGACGGAAAAATGTGTAATTATATTCCAATTAAAAATGTATTTTAAAAAGTAGAATAACGTTTCTAGGGCCAACTATTATCTTTGCATAATAGGTGCATTACTACCTAGCAGAATGGTATTTAGAAAGACAATTAACTTTTCTATGAATAAACTTCCCTGTCTGCAAAAGAAATGTAAGAAAGAACATGCCACAGGAAGTTCATGGGAGGAAGAAAGGAATTAATTAGATTAAATAACATAGAAATTATTTGCTTACTAAAATAGTGATGTGTGTATAAATGCATACTGAGATGTAGTATGCTTTCACATACAAACATATAAACATGAGGGATTGGAGCTCTAGCTTTTGCAGAATGCTCCTCAGCAGTGGAGGTATGTGTGATGGAATAACAGAAGTGAAGAGTATTGTCATATTTAGGCCCTAGGCACATGTATATTGAGTGTATGCATACATATTCGTACATATGTGACAATAATAATGACAGTAGTATTGGTCATAAATTCAAAAAGCAGTGTGGGAGACATAGGATGTGTTAGGATTGGAGATGATTTCAATACAGTACTTATATATGAGAATTCTCAAAAATTAAATTATCAAATATGATAATGTAAAAATAACTGAATTACGTTTATAAGAGATCAAAAAGATTTAAATAACAGGCACATCATTGGGGCTATATGTGACTAATTAACATTATCTTAAATTACATTACAAAAAAAGTGAAAACGAGTACACATTTGTAAATTGATGCTATTCAGTTAACAAGCAATTCTATACAGAGGAACTGGCCCAGCAATGTTCCCCCAGCCGGGAGAATCCGTGCAGGGAGACCTAGTAGCATGTGAACCTGATGATGAGGTAGAACATCCCATGGCATTATGCTCAAAATGTAGGGTTAGGATAGCCTGCAGTTTGTGGAAGCTATTTGCCATTCATGTATTACAAAGATTTAGACCTAGACTTTTGTATTGTTTGCAAGCTATAAGTATTCATTAGAAATACTAAACCCAAAGTAGACCTTCAATGTGCTTTAAATAAATGAATTAGGCATCATCTTGAACATTACTAGGAACCTTCACATTAGCAATTATCTCTATAAGTCACAGATTTTCATCTGCAAGATAATTAGCATTGTTAATAATGATTTTGCACAGCGTCAATTTTATCAAATGGAAACTATTTACAGTTAAACACAAGTAGAGTAAGAACATTTTATTCTCAAAAAAGTAGTCTTCTTAAATGGGAATCTAAGGAAATGAAATAACTAATGGTTAAAGTCTAGCCTTAAGACCAATGGCATTTTATTTAACAAAGTATATTACAGAAGGGATTGAATTAGAAATTCATTGTGCTTTCATCAGTAGCATTTCAAAAGCAGTTTACCAGAAAGAGAAGTGATGATGAAAGAATATGTGGTTGCTATTACACTATTATGTAGAATATTTCAACTTTACTTTCCACTTTCTGGTCATTAGAAATTACTCAGCATCATTAGGAATGAATGAACAAATTTTGGTGATTAGAACTCTAACCTTCACTAACACCCTGACCTAGCCTTTTTTTCTGGTGAAAGGAAAACTCAAATTAATTATAGGCACAAGTTTCTTTTGTTTAAGTTTCTAATACTATGCAGAGCAGGCAATAAAACTATGTAATAAAGATTCTTTCTGTCTTCCTATGTTTCATAATGAAAGTTCCCAAGTCTTTGATTACAATGCTTCCTGTCCAATAGAGAACTGAAATGGTCCCCTTGCTGTTAGTTTTCTTACAGAAATGTCACTTCTACTAGAAGCTTAGAATTGAACATATTAATTAGTCTGGTTCATAGAATACTTTATGAAAAGTTCAATAGAAACGTGTGAAAATTTACTAATTCCTGTGATTGTCTCCAGTAAGAAGGAGAAATAAATAGAAGTAATGTTATCTCCTTACTTACTCTTGTCAGTCACATGATCCACCAATGAGTTATGAACCTATTGACATACTTTTAGATAAGTGCCCTTGGAAACTTTGCATCTTTCCATTCCAACTTTGGCTTTTGCTTGTTTGTTTGCTGTTTTTGTTGTTGCTGTTCTGATACCAAACCTCTTTATGCAACCAGACTAATAAGGCCACCATTATGTTCTGTCTCAGCAAGCTGGGCTTTGCGATTTTAGGTGTGACATCATACCAGGCTTCTATGACATCTTGACATGGCTTCCATAATTTGCTGGAGATTAAAAGGGATAAAAGAAACTCAATTAGACAAACACTGCATATTGATCTTCAGCAGTCACTTTCAGATTTACAGTGCATATTCTGCTTACTTTGAATTTTCACAATTTCCTTCTCCTGCGATAAATTTTAATCAGATACTTTGTAGGGGAGTTACTTGCCTCTGAAACCTTCCAAAGTGTCATTGTTGCCAAGGAAACCACTCCCTTATTATCTGCGCGTTCACACTGCCTCGCTGTGTGACTCATTTTTCTCCTTTATCTTGCTCGTTCCATGATTCAACTGGAAGCTTGTCATCCAGGAGTTAGAACAAAACAAATCTCTATCTCTCCTCCAAGTATACTGTTCATTTAAGCAAGGCATAGCGCAAGCTTCAATAGGGTTTATTAGACATTGTCCTTTGTATTTTATGTAAAAAAAAAATAAACGAGAAATGAGAATCCTGACTTGTTTTCTATTTCGCCACATTGGATGATCTGAAGTGTGTCTGAAGCCATTCGTTTGATCTGCTAGGTATATAAAAGTTCTGTAAAAAATCTGAAATGTGCTGTTTGAATAGCTGTAGTATGGCCCCTTTGCATATGTATTATCAAAAAAAAAAACTGGCAATGGAAACAGAAACATAAAAGGAAATGCTGACATGGTGGGGTTGACTTTGGGTTAAGCCTATTCTAAGTGTTCATCGGTTTCCTTTCTCATTCTTCCTTACTCCTGGAAGTATGCCTCTGAGAGAATACCTCATTCGCAAACATTTACTCATTTCTGAGTATATGCTAAGTGTTTGCTTTTTGTACTCTCTCTATATTACATGTATATATTTTAATGACTTGTATGGATTTTAGTAAAAAAAAAAAACAATATTCTTTTTTGATAGCCTTATCTTATTGGATGCTGAATAAGGAGAATTGTACAGAGATAGATTAACAGACCAACTGATAAGCATGTTAATTTTAGTTATTGATAATAATGTTATTTGACTTTTGATATAGAAAAATCTGATATGAATCTATTCGTGATCTATATTTATACATATATTCCTATATATGTGTGTTTGACTCTGTGTGTGTGTATGTATAACCTCACTGTATAACTACAATATGCATACTCAAATATGTATAGTTGTTTCTATTAAGAATTTGACATTTTTATTGAAATTAAGTTTAAATTATAAGGTTCTCACACACTGAGTTGTTTTACTTCAACTACATGAATAAATACATATAAGGAAGTTAAAACCCCAGTTAACTGGGATATTGAAGAATGATTGCTTTAAAGTTTACAAGAATATCCAATTGCTAATTATTACTCTTCTTTCATATTTATAAGTAAAATTTATTTTTTATCACAAAACATAAAAGGCACATATTACTGGAATTCCTTGATATGTTGATATCTGTATATAAATAGAAATATTTCAACCATATTAAATATATTTACTTGAAAATTCATCATGGTTTATACTGAAAACTTGACTTTTTTTTAGGTGTTTAAATACATCAGAACTGCTATCTTATCCATTCCATTGTATAATAGCACACCAGAACTTCTTACTTTGGTAAGTAATAGCTGAGTGTAGTAATAGGAGCGGCTGGGCTGTGTCCCCAGCACCCCGGTACCCGCAAGCTTATGCCCGGAATAACAACACACAAACTGTATTCATTTAAACACTGCTTGGCCCTTTAGCTCTAGCCCTTACTGGCTAATTCTGATATCCTGATCAACCCATCTCTAATAATCTGTGAGCACCGGTGTTACCGGGAAGATTCTAGCCTACGTCCATCCTGGGTCGGAGCTTAATCGCGTGTGTCTCAGAGAGCAGAGCTATCACGTCCCCCCAGGAGCTGGGAGCATGGTGTCTCTGCTCCAGACAGCAGAGCTATAGAGTCTGAGCTCACTTCCTCTTCCTCCCAGCATTCTGTTCTGTTTACTCCTCCCACCTATGTTTTAACCTATCAGGGCAAGCAGCTTCTTTATTTAATTAACCAATGACCTTCCTCCATCAGCTGAGTTCCCTTTGTACATTATTTCCTTGATGTGGAATTCCCCTCTGGATGCTATGAATATGTTTTATTGCCATTGGTTAATAAAGAAGTTACTTTGGCCTGTAGCAGGGAAGACTATAGCCAGGCTGGAAGAGATAGAGAGAGAGAGTAGGTGGAGTCAAGTAGATGCCATGTAACTGACAAAGGAGAAGGGCATGCCAGAAGCTTAGGAATCTTACCAGAAGGCCACACCCTATGGCAATATATAGGTTGATATACATGTGTTAGTTTAAAATGTAAGAGCTAGCTAGGGATACGATAGAGTCATTGGCCAAACAGTGTTTTAATTCATATAGTTTCTGTGTCATTATTAGGGTCTGGACAGCCAGAAAATGAACAAACCATCTTCGCCTACATTTCCTATCCTACCCACTTCTTACTCTCACTCACCTTTGGGAACCACCATTGTGTTCTTGACATTTACAAGATTAACGCTTTTGTATTTTGCTTCTGAGTGAAACAGATCAGAACCCTTTTTTTGGTGTAGTCTCTTTGAGACACTAGACTTCAGTTTCCTTTGATGTTGCAAATGATGAAAATTTTCTTAGCTACTTCTTTTATAACTTGTTTTAGAGAGAATTATTTGGTTCCCATGATTTGCGTATTGTAAGATAAAGTTGTTTGATTTGCTTACATTTTATATTTTCTGAAGTTTTTGTTATTTGTTTCTAATTCCACTGCCTTGCCATTGGAAATGATACTCATTATTTCAAATGTTTTAAAAAATTTGAACCTTTTTTGGTATTCTACTGCATGATGTCATGGGAGTTCTAATCTGACCCCAGGTTAAGAATGTTTATTCAACCACTATAGAATAGAATATTATATAATGATCTAGTTGACCTATCATAATAATCATCATTTATGACCCAGCAATTCTTAAGCATGCATGGGCAGCCCATTTATGGTGGTTCTCCAGTTATTCCTGTCCTGGGAAGTCCTAGATGTTTGTGGTATTGTTATATACATGATTCCAGTCTTCCTTTTTGCTATCTTTCCAGCATTTTTGGAGACTTTCTCTTTGTCTTATCGTTTATGCTCTTCCAAACAGTGCTATCTTCAGGTATCTGCCATCATTCATTCTCCTAACATGGTTGAAATATCTCAAGCTCTGTTGCTGTACCCTGTAGTTTAATTCCTTCTGTAGATGGAGATTTTACGAGATGTTTGATAACGTCATGGTTGCACAGTCTGTCTCCTTGTGTGATGCCTAGTATCGTCCTGAGACATGCCATCTCAAGCACATTTGACCACTCTTCAGAGAAGAACTTTAGTATCCACATTTCAGAGTCGTAAAGATGACAACTGAAGCCAAGTATCTCATTTGGTTGTCATTTTGTTGGTGTCATTATATCTCTTACTGACCAAACCTTTCCTAGTGGCTGCATTGGAGCCCTCCCTATCACTATCCACCTCTTGGTGTCTGAAATGGTTCTGCTGTTGGTGTGTATCCCAGTATGATAGCTACTGAATGTGTCATTGTCTGAACTCTGGCTGATATAATTCAGTCATTTACAGGTCTGTACCCAAGTATGCATTTTTGAACCAGACTGGATTGTATTGAAGCTAAACTTGTTGCATGTTTCCCTGGGTTTATAATTTTGCATCCGTTTACTACAGGATCTTTTGTTCTTGTCCAATGCATTTCTGCTAATCCAATTACATTGTACATGAAGTGACTGAGCTCATGCATGAGCAAGCCAGTTTCCCCAACTGTGTTTAGTGTTCTCATGTTCCAGGTCCCTATTGTGGTGACTCTTTCCAGTGTGAGGAAATCCTGTCCATTTCTATCATCTCTCCTTTCCCCTTTTGGCTTTAAGAGAGAAACACCATCTGCCTTGCACTTAGGACATGGAGGTGCTGGGGCAATGTCAGATTCTGGTACTTTTACTTAAGTGTTTCTGTTTAACTTGTCCATATTGGGTTTCATGGTCTGAGTTGATGTCTCTTCCTCTTCATGTAGTAGCATTTAGCTGACTGGCTGGACCTTTTTGCACCCAAATACTAAATCCCCCAGGTTTCCAGAGGACCTAGCTGGTCCCTTCCAGTCTAAGTATCATGGAGGCATCAACAAGAAGACCAGTTGACCTATAATGGAATGTAACTCTTTTATTTCTTTGTTAATTGTCTTCATGTGTTCTCTTCATGGCTGAAATTAAGGCACTCAACTTCCCTACTGTAACTAAATTGCAGTCAATCTTTCCCTTTAATGGCTTAAATGTTTGATTTGTACATTGTGTGTTCTAGTATAGAGAACAATACTGATTTTGATTAAAATCCATTTTGTACAACAAAACTATTACCATTCCTGATTTCATTTAGATTACAATATGTGCAATATTTAATTCTTTCACTTTCAATATATGATCATTTTCAAAGATGCAGTTTTTCTGATAATTTATAGTTAGGCATATTTATGTGTACTGTTGATCTAAGTCTTTTAATCGAAGAATTTCATATTCTGATATTTAAGGACATAATGAAAGCCAGAATATTTCAGTAAGCTTGTTTATAATGCCCCTTCTGTTTGGTTTTGAAAACAATGTCTCATGTTTTTACAGACTGGTCTTGAACTTCTTGGAAACCAAGAACGATGCTCCTGCTTTCATTTCCCATGGGCTGGGATTGAGGGAGTGTGCCCTTACTCCCATTTTTATGGTCATTAAAATCAAATCCAAGGCTTCATAGCTGCAAGGCAAGCCCTATAACTCAGTTGTATTCCTCAACTTTATACCTTCTTAAAAACATTTTATTTATTTTTGAAGTTATATATGTAGTAATGAGGAGCGGGCCGGGCATCCTGCCGATTGGCTAGCTTAACCCTGAAATAAGCACATGGAAATTGTATTAATTAAATTTCTGCATGGCCCATTAGCTCTAGCCTCTTATTGGCTAACTCTTACGTCTTGATTAACCCATTTCTATTAATCTGTGTGTTACCATGAGGTCGTGGCTTACAGGCATGAGTCTAACCAACATGCGTCTTGGACAGAAGAAGCATGGCATCTGCCAGACTTCTCTTCTTCCCAGCATTCTATTCTGTCTACTCTGCCCACCTAAGGGCTGCTCTATCAAAAGGCCAAGGCAGCTTCTTTATTCAACCAATGAAAGCAACACAAATAAGGAAGAACCTCCTACACCATATATATAATCTATCTGTCTGTCTCTCCATCTGTCCATCTATCTGTCTATAAATACATTATTTCCCCATCCTTCCTCTAAACCTTACCATATATTTCTCTTTGCTCTCTGATAAATGCATTGTATTTTCATATGTAAACACATATACATGTATTTATATATTATAAGTATATAAATACATCTTGCTCAGTCTGTATAATATTACTTGTATATGTATTTTCAGAGAAGAATATTAGTATTGGATAATCAATTGGTTAGCTCTTTCCTTTGGAAGATTATTTCTACTCCTCTAAGCATTTCATAGTTGCCTGCCATTCTCTTTGCAGGTTTTAGGCTTCATGAGTGCTTGTCTGTTCACTTTAGTATGTTAGTTTATGTCATTCCTGTTTAGGTCATATTCAGGAAATCATGTTTTTGAGGTTTTATAGATGTAGCTTCTGACATTACAAAGAGACAGTCTCATACCAAGCTCTCTGTTGTTCTACCTCTTGTAATTATTATTTAACTCTTGCAATGTACACTATCCCTTAGGTGTAGGAATATTTTAGAGATGTATCCATTGTAACTGGTTTCCACAGCTCTGCATTTTGACTGATTGATTGTGATATTCTATAGCTTATCTGAGTGGTTTCTATCTGTTGCAGTGAAAAATTTCCTTGATGATGGATGAGGACTATTTACTTTTGAGTAAAAATACAGCTATTTAGAATGTATTTAGGGATTATGCTGCTTTAAAGAAATGGTGGTTTTAAGCTCTCTTCCAAGATCATAACTTCACTAGTCCAAGAAATTGGCTATATTTCTAGTACCTTCCATGTTTTTTCCTCTTGTTGAGCAGGCCTTAAGTGCGACTAGATAGCTTTTAGTTACCACCAAAGTATGTTTACAGTTATTTTTCTTGTTTGATTCCCCCAAAGGGATTAAGGATAATTGCAATTACTTAATACACCTATAACTTGTATTATTGTAATATTATCTTCATTTCTTTATTTGCTGCTCACACTCTGAGAGTCTTCCTTTGTGGTGAAGTCATTTGTTAGATAATTGTATTGATCTTGCTTTCTTTATTGCAGACTTTTGATTTGCTGGAATGAAGCCTTCAGAAAAGTGTTTGGAGAGTTGTAGTGACCCTTACATATAATTCTAACAATAAAGAGTAGCAGGAAGAGAATTATTCAGTCAAGACCAGTCTGAAGAACAGGGTGAAATTGGTTATTTTAAGAACATTTGTTGAAATAACATCAGTTTAACTGGAACTAACACCTGTGACCAATTAATTCACAAGATATATATATATATATATATATATATATATATATATATATATATATGTGTGTGTGTGTGTGTGTGTGTGTGTGTGTGTGTGTGTATGTATATATATATACATACACACATATATACATATATTAGAGTTATCTTGACTTCAAAATTTGGGTCTAAGTAGTTTTTGCTTTGGAAAAGAGGTTCTTTGTTTCCACAGAGGATAAGAACCTGTGAATTCCTTACAGACTAATGTGGTTTGTTGGACAAAGACCACCTGAAATGTAGCTATGAACACCCAAAATACTTCACTCAACAAAAAATGGGAAACAGTGGAGAGAACTATACCCAAATTCAATAAATGATTGTTTATAAAAGTTATCTTATATTTAAAGGGGGTTATGCTATAGAGATGAATATTTTGCATTGGTATAAATCTTGGTTTATTGATACTAATTTTAGGCCAGTTTTCTTATATGTATATTTCTGCTCTTGATTGAGTTATTGTGTTTATGCACCTTATTTAAAAATGTAATGTATAATATCTATAATAGTCATGCATGTGGTCATGTTAGTTAAGTTTTCTAGATATATAGAGATATATTTCAGCTAAATAGATAATCTTCAAACAATTTGAAAACTAACAAAATATGGCATTTAAATGTTTTAATGTGGGATTAGCCAGGCTGTGGGGTTACATGCCTTTACTTCCAGTAATTGGGAGGCAGAGACATTTGGATCTCTGTGAGTTTTTTTAGGCCAGCCTGGTATACAGAGCTAGTTCCAGGACAGGCTCCAAAGATACAGAGAAACTGTCTCAAAAAAAACCAGAAAAAAATAAAGAAAAAAAGAATATGGATTGGTAACTTATTAACACACAAAATTCAAGAAAGAATTCTCTGAAGAACTAATAAGAGCATTCCCCCTTAGACACAGCCAGGGACCTCTAAGATTATTTACTGCATAATTAATAACTATTTGAAGTGTCCAAGAGCAAATGTTAATATGCTTAAGATATATTGGACATGTTACTTTAGTGGCCATTGTGCCATTTTATCTATAAGCTCTAATAATTGCTACTATTGTGGCTTATTTATAGAACCACATGAGTACACAGACATTGTGTGTAGTTATCAAGGTAGAGCTGTCTCTTGTATACCCTTTACTTGAATCACTGAAATGATTTATACCTCTGCAGCTACAAAGACTTACATTTTTAGTATCAGTTTCTACTTACCTTTGATTGAACAGAGTTCATTTGGTGGCCTTGTGGAAAGTGGGGTAAGCAATCATATTTCTTCTGCCTTAAGCAATCTCCATTGATTTTCGTCCTTTTAATATTCACTGTTCAACACACCAGCAACTCTTTGCTGGTTCTGTGGGATTTACCTCCTCATTAATCAGTCTTTTGGCACTAATACAAGATACCTGAGATAACTCACTTAAAGATAAAAAGGCTAATGAAGGTTTGTAATTTCAGAAGTTTCAGTCTTACATTAGTTGGAACTTTTTGGGAAGGTACATTGTGGAAGAGCCTCCTAGATGAACCTGTTCATCTCTTAGCCATGGTATGTGTTTGTGCATGTGTGTATATATGTGTAAGGGAAGAGAGAGACAGAGACAGAGAGAGATAGAGAGAAAGAGGCAGATACAGAAAGGGAGACAGTGAGATACATGTTAGAGAAAGACACAATAGAGAGATACATGTTTGTGAGTATTTATGTACAAATGGCATGTGTGTGTGTGTGTGTGTGTGTGTGTGTGTTATACCATAACATACCAAGAAGAAAGTTAGCATCATATACTAGTTTTAAGAGTGGGCCTCATCAAGTAAAACAATACAATATCAATTCTTATTTTTATATCTTACTTTGGATTATTTTCTATATTTTTCAAAACAAAGAACCTTTTTGTATAATGGGAGAAAAGGTGGCAATCTAAAAACATTAGCTAATAAAGGTATTATCTAATGAAAGAGGAACCATAAGTTCTTTTAAAAATGGAGTAAAAACAATAGCGACAAAAGCCTTAAATAAAACAAACAAACACAAATGAATTCCACTGTTAACCATGAGGGACTCAGTTTGAAGATGGATAGTCAGTTTGGTTTTTTCCACAGGCTTCAAGATGAACTGTAGTTCTCATGTATAGGAAATGAGTTGGTACTTCACTCAGACAATGTTTTTGCTCCCTGTTCTGTGTTTCTAGGATGGGCTACTCTTAGTGACCCTGCCTGGCCCTTCACTACCTTCCCAGAATCCCTTCTCTTTGGTTCTTTTGCACAGTGAGCTAAACAAATGCTGTCTGTTAGGTCTAGTTTTCAGTTCTTTAAAGCTTGAAACCATCGGCTTTCAAGAGCTAAACAAATGCTGTCTGTTAGGTCTAGTTTTCAGTTCTTTAAAGCTTGAAACCATCGGCTTTCAAGATATCAAAACATTGGTGGCCACTAAATTTCTTTTCTGTATCCCCACAAGTCCAGGGTCTGGATTCTGAAGATCCAAAAAGCTGATTAAGGAAGACACACATGCTTAAAGCTTACCCAGAGGCACACACTTACCAGTGCATCTGAATAGCCTAGGCACATTTTGAAGCCTGGAAGAAAAGGATGGGTAAGGAAGGATGGAGGAAATGAGAGTGATTCGAGTAAGAAGATGCTCTCAGGTGAAAAAAAAAAAAACTAAATGAAACATGAGACTGCAAGCTGTCCTTCTAAAGGCAGAATTTGAATTCAGAACCTTAGAGCACTTTTAAAAAGAGAGTGCAACTAGAAGACAGCATTCCCAAACTTTCTTCGTCTCATTTCTTCTGTAAATATAAAAATTCATGCAATAAGCCTCTCAACTTCATGGTATCATTAATAACAAATATGAAGTACTAGTGTCATATTTTCTCAAAATAGAGGAATCCATTTAGGATTTTTGTATGAATTATGACTTTTCCCAATATCGAACACTTTCTATAAACATTTACAAATGATGAATATGTAGAAGTGAAGAAATAAACAAGCCCCAAAATGTTAAACACAAATTACCAGAAGCCATGCATTTGTAAACTCTCTATTTTTCCTTTGCTAAATTGAAACTTCATTAGCCAGAATTACAGTACTTCTATTACTTGCCCTAATTCTATGAATAATTAAAGCTTTGTCAGAGGAGCTATAAAAATTCACATTGTGAGTTTAAAAGACACTTTGCCCTACAAAGCACACTGCCATTTGAGAGTGAGATTGGAATGCTGAGGAGAGGTACTTTGTACAAACTGGCATTATTCTCGTAAACATTACAGATCTTAATTGTGGCCATTCTTTCATGTTTGCTCAAAGGAAGAAAGCTGTCCTTGGGGTCTCAGTTATTTAAGAGCCGTAGGAGAGTGGGAGTGAGCAGATACATCCATGAACTTCAAGAGCCATTTATAACATTATTAGGTGGTAATTCTAATACATGATATGAGATATACTCTCTCAACAAAAATTTTAATTATATAACAACAGATAAACATTGACTTTCGGTTCTGTGTTCAACTGAGGATCGCCATAGTGTGTCATTTATTGACACAAGTTTGATGTAGGTTGCTTAGGAGCTTTAAAAACCTCAGCTGAGCATCCAAACAGACTAAGCTCCAGGACCTTGGACTTCCCACAGGGATGGAAACCCTGACTGCTCTTTGAACTAGAGAGGGAGGGGGAGGGGGTGTGGGGGGAGTGGGAGGAGGGGAGGAGGTAGAAATTTTTAAAGTAAAAATAAAAAAAGACCCTCAGCTGCTGGAAGACTATTCCATCAGCCCACAGAATGTCCCCTCTCTATGTTTCCTTTTTTTATTTCATTTTTTCCTGTTTTATTTGCTTTCTGCATTTTTTGCAATGATTTTTCTTTTCTATTCACTTTTTATAGAGTATATTCTTATTACCATTTTGCCTCCCCCTACTCCTCCCTGGTCTT
The DNA here is from genome assembly GCF_000317375.1 of Microtus ochrogaster. NCBI lineage: Eukaryota > Metazoa > Chordata > Mammalia > Rodentia > Cricetidae > Microtus > Microtus ochrogaster. Next base: position 57,435,434 of record NC_022011.1, on the reverse strand, counting down.
CACCACTTTCCCACTTCTCCATCCATTCAACTCCATGCTCTCTCTTCTCTTCTCTTCTCTTCTCTTCTCTTCTCTTCTCTTCTCTTCTCTTCTCTTCTCTTCTCTTCTCTTCTCTCTCTCTCTCTCTCTCTC
>NC_022011.1:57382770-57435202 GCF_000317375.1 Microtus ochrogaster | reverse complement strand
TCTCTCTCTCTCTCTCTCTCTCTCTCTCTCTCTCTCTCTCTCTTTCTCTCTGTATGTCTTCAGAAATCAAACAAATAAACAAACAAACAACAATAACAACCAAAGCAGAATAAAACAAAGCAATCCCTCAAGAAAAAGTAAAAACATGAAATCAGAAACCATAACTTAAAAGCAAGAGCTCAGTAGGACAAAAAATACTATGTAAACAAAATAATATGAGACAACATCTACAACAATATCATCAAGTTCAGTTTGTGTTGACCACTGCTCTCTGGGCAGGAGGCCTGACCTGAAATGTGGTTTGTATAATCAGTGAGAGTCCTTTGTAGAAAGCTAATTTTTCCTTTCAATGTGAATGTCATATGAGATAACTTATCAGCTAAAGATGGAAACTCATATCTATTTCCCCTTTCAGTTTTGGGAGCACATCTGGCTTGAACTGTGCAGGCCCCACACATACCACTACAGTCTCTAAAGGTCCATATGTGCACCAGTTCTGTTGTGTCTGGAAAACATTGTTTTCTGGTGCCATCTTTCCCATCTGGCTCTTACAATTTTCCCATCTCCTTCTCTGATCCCTAAGGAGGGGAATCTGATGAAGACATTTTAAGACTGAATGTTTCAAAATCTCTGTTTATGCCTATTGTTCAGTTAAAGGGCTCTGTGTTGAGACAGAACTTCTGCAAGTGGGAGTTTCTCTACTAATGACTGGGCCAGGTACTTCTCTGTGCCTTAGGCTGATATGGCCAAAGGAGGTACCAGGTGAAGTCAGCAATGCTGTTTTTTCTTCAACTGAAGCATTATAAAAAAAAATGTTTGACTATGTGTAGAAGCTGAATCTATACTTTAAAAATAAAAATAAATGAAAAACAGACACCAAAGAGGACCCACAATTATACTGCTCTACATCACCATGAATAGTCCACATGTTAATGAACTAACTAGTTTTAAGTATTCAAAAACAATGCCAAATGAATAAGGACAGAGCATGTGGTACTAATAATTATCGTCATTATGGAGTGACTGGTATATCTAAATCTTGATGTGTCTTATATTATTTCATCATCATAAGATACTAAACACATGGTTATATCCTTATTTTTCAGATGAGGGAAAAAAATCTTAAAAAAAAAAACCAGCTATATGATAATTAGGTACCCAAGGTAAAATTTCCAGTGTCCTCCCTGGCTCTCCTGCCTACTGGCAATGCCACATCTCTTAGAAAGAACAATAGCTAGGTCTTAGCCATCTCCCTCTCAGTCCTCATTTAGTTTTCTCTGTTTTAGAAAAGTGTAGAAAGGCCATGGTCTTACAACTAATGGAAGTGAAGCATATGGATTTCATACTCCTTCCATTTGAAAGCCTTCTTAAGCTTGTATCTGCAAGGCATAAGCTCTGCTGAGCTGCACTGTGCTGCTGAGCCTGCTCCAGGGTACCCCTTAACTCCAGGAAAGCACTTTCAACTCGGCAAGATGTTGTGTAATAAAATAGAGCCCAGTCTAGTCTTTAACCTCAATTTGATTACTAGTGTGCATAATTATTAGGCCCCAGAGTCCGTCTTTCTATGAGCAACTTATTTCACTTGGGAAAGTGTTTTCACGATTTAAGTGTGCTCACTGGATGAAGGCTGCCTGGATATTATTACATCCTATGTATATAATACAACCACTGAGGAAGGGAAAACCAGTAGTAGAGGTATTCAAATCACTTCCGTATTTTGGCTGCTGTGACTAGAACTCAATGGCCACAGGAGTGTTAATATTTGAGAAGGATCCTCATTTTTATTTCTTTTGATTTCTGGAGCTGTTTTTCTCGGAGGAATCTCTGCCTTTCTTTCCATTAGGCTACTCTATTTTGCATTCACACCGCAAGTGTCCAATGTTGTGACTTCCCCAAAGTTTCACCAGCACTTGTTGTCTTATTATTGTTTTTATTATGGCAAACTTAACTGATGTAAAGTGACGATGTGCTGTGTTTTTTAAGAATTAGTGAAAATTTGCACGAAGTGTTCATTTAATTGTTTTCTATAAATAAAAAATTGAGGGTCAGATATCAGGGTAAAAATCTGAATGAGTAAAGAAGAGGAGAAGCAACCAGTGACCTCCTTTCTTCTGTTCTTCAATCCAAAAGGCTTGAGATCCTTTTTCAGCCCTGCTTTACTGTTTCCTGTCTCTTATCTTTCTTTAATCTAATACCTCTATAGACAATTTTGATCAGCTAGTGGCTAGCTCCACCCTCTGACTCAAAGCAAACTTTATTGTCAGAATGTGATTAAAATATCATACTGCACTTCCCTCTTTTTTTCTAAATAAAAAAGGTTTTATTAACATAGTAAAACTATACATAATAAGTACTAATACAAATATATACAGGTAAAAATTACATTCACAATCTACAGCCCATTTTCTTTAGGCAAATTCAGAGAAAATACTCCATTATTTATGCTATTTTGATGTGTCTAAAGTTTCGTATCTAAACCACTTTCTATCCTAATTTGTACTACCAACTTAAAAGTATCTTTTTAAGTCTCTCAACCTTATATATTTTACATCTCTTTTGTGAGTTTCTTTCTTGAATTTGGTAACAAGGAAAGCTTTAACTACAACCATCTGGTCTCAATTCCATCAGAGACCTGAGAAGGAAATAATATTAACTGAGTAAGCAGGAAGTACAAGCAAGTGACTTCAAAAACTAAGAAATGACAGAAACAGCCTGAATAATCACCCAACAAGGTTCCACTACAATCACCCAAGTTTCCTCTGTAGTGTTGAGTCATCCATCTTTGACCTACAGGCCTAGAATATCTGACAGACTTTTCTGTGATGCAGTAGTTTTGAAGGACTGCCTGGCCTTTTCTTGGCAAATTTCATCAGTCACTTAATTTTATGTCTTGTTTGTCTAATTTGAACAGCATACTCTCAGCAGTTGAGACAGGCACAGTTTCTTGTCACAAAGAAGTTAAATGCCTTATGGAGTTAGTTTGATGCTCATCATCTTCTCTGAAGTAGATTGGTGCTGCCAGAAGCCTACTGTCTCATTGTCAAAAAACTTTGTTATTAAAACATCTTAAATGCCATATTATGTATATTATGAAGTGCTTGAAGACTACCTGCCTACCTAAAATGTATCTGTTTGACCTTGAAAGCAAACCTAACATAACTATAAGTTTGACTCTAATTGTAACCTGAATTTTTTATTATGCCAAATAGTTTATAATAATAATTTTCAAGAACTAGAAATTTACATTACATTGTTAAATGAGCTGTGTAGGCACATAATCTTAAACTAGAGTAGAAACATATGTACAGATTGTGCTGACAAAAATAACCTTAAATTTGTATCAACATACAAAAATATCTCAAGCAAGAGTACAAACATATATACCATATAAAAAATAACCTCAAATTATCAATATAATTCTACATTTATATCAATGTAAAATATTTAGAACTAGTAGTTGTTTCTTGGTTTTAAAAGTAGGTTCAATAATCTACCCTTTATGCTGTCAATTTTATATCCCCCTTTTTTCATTTCAAAAAGAATTCCTGAATCTAATCTTTGTTCAGTTTTTTTTCCTGATCATTACCAATAACGACTTGCAACCAAACCCCCTAAACAATGACAAATACCCATAACCTATTAAATAACTAAAAACCATCTACCCCACCTCTCAGGAATGTTGATATAATATTCCATAGATTGTTTCCTGCTGACTGGTAGTTACAGTATCTATAGGAGACCCTGATAAAACTAAAATAATGGTCAAGTCCTAGGAGAGTTCGTTGTATCATTGTTGCCAGTCTGTGTAATGGCGAAGTATAGGGTTTATCTGAAGTACTGGCTGGTGTAATACTTGAGGCTGGACCATCTCATTAGCCACTTTGAAACTGTCCTGAGCAATTTGTAGTCACAAGCCGATCATTGGGTAGTGTTTGCCAGTGTAGTGACATTACCACAATCCAAATAGAATAATTATTGTGAGGCCCCATCATCCTCTTGGAGGCTTAAAAGGTCACTGGTAGAAATGATTATGGTTTACTGCAGGTAACTTAAACATTTTAAATTTCATTTGTAACAGATCTCAGAGAGGTAAAAGAACCACAAGTTTTTTTTTCTTTTTAATTTTATTTATTAAGGATTTCTGCCTCCTCCCCGCCACCGCCTCCCATTTCCCTCCCCCTCCCCCGATCAAGTCCCTCTCCCTCATCAGCTTGAAGAGCAATCAGGGTTCCCTGACCTGTGGGAAGTCCAAGGACCGCCCACCTCCGTTCAGGTCTAGTAAGGTGAACATCCAAACTGCCTAGGCTCCCCCAAAGCCAGTAGGTGCAGTAGGATCAAAAACCCATTGCCATTGTTCTTGAGTTCTCAGTAGTCCTCATTGTCCGCTATGTTCAGCAAGTCCGGTTTTATCCCATGCTTTTTTCAGACTCAACTATGTTCATAGCAGCATTGTTTGTAATAGCCAGAACCTGGAAACAACCTAGATGCCCTTCAATGGAAGAATGGATGAAGAAAGTATGGGATATATACATATTAGAGTATTACTCAGCAGTAAAAAACAAGGACTTCTTGAACTTTGCGTACAAATGGATGGAAATAGAAAACACCATCCTGAGTGAGGTAAGCCAGACCCAAAAGAGGAACATGGGATGTACTCACTAATATTTGGTTTCTAGCCATAAATAAAGGGCATTGAGTTTATAATTCGCAATCCTAGAGAAGCTAAATAAGGTGAATCCAAAGACAAACATATAGGCATCCTCCTGAATATTAACCTTCATCAGGCGATGAAAGGAGACAGAGACAGAGACCCACATTGGAGCACCGGATAGAAATCTCAAGGTCCAAATCAGGAGCAGAAGGAGAGGGAGCACGAGCAAGGAACTCAGGACCGCGAGGGGTACATCCATACACTGAGACAATGGGGATGTTCTATCCGGAATTCACCACAAGTTGTTAAGCACATTCAGAGTCCAAAACTTAATTTTTAGTTATCTGATAGAGACTCAAACTCAAAATGATGTACAGGAAACAAGATAAAGCTTTTTTAAAATTGGTACTCTATATGACAATTACTATCACAACAGAAAATTTTATATTAAGTATATAATTATTTTTAGATCAATCTTATAAATTTTGAGATAATATTTATCTTTTAAAAAGTTTTATAAAAGAACTTGTGGAGGCATCACAATCCCTGACTTCAAACTCTACTACAGAGCTACAATACTGAAAACAGCCTGGTACTGGCATAAAAACAGACAAAAAGACCAATGGAACTGAATCGAAGACCCGGATATTAATTGACACGCCTCTGAACACCTGAATTATGACAAAGAAGCAAATTTATAAAATGGAAAAAAAGGAAACATATTTAACAAATGATGCTGGCATAACTTGATATCAACATGAAAAGAATGAAAATAGATCCATATTTATCACCATGCATAAAATTCAAGTCCAAATGGATCAAAGACCTCAACATAAAGCCAGCCACACTGAACCTCATAGAAAAGAAAGTAGGAAGTACACTTGAATGCATTGGCACACGCGACCACTCCCTAAATATAATCCCAGTAGCACAGACACTGAGAGAAACAATTAATAAATGGAACCTCCTGAAACTGAAAAGCTTCTGTAAAGAAAAGGACACGGTCAACAAGATAAAACAACAGCCTACAGAATGGGAAAAGATCTTCACTAACCACACATCAGACAGAGGTCTGATCCGCAAAATGTACAAAGAACTCAAGAAAGTTGGTCATCAAAAGAACAAATAAAGCCGGGCGCTGGTGGCGCACGCCTGTAATCCCAGCACTCGGGAGGCAGAGGCAGGCGGATCTCTGTGAGTTCGAGGCCAGCCTGGTCTACCAAGGGAGTTCCAGGACAGGCTCCAAAGCTGCAGAGAAACCCTGTCTCGAAAAACCAAAAAAAAAAAAAAAGAACAAATAATCCAATTAAAAAAATGGAGTACAGAACTAAACAGAAAACTCTCAATAGAGAAATCTAAAATGGCAGAAAGACACTTAAGGAAATGTTCAACATCCTTAGTCATCAGAGAAGTGCAAATTAAAACAATTCTGAGATTCCATCTTACACCTGTAAGAATGACCAAGATCAAAAACACCATGATGAAAACTTAGGCTGGAGAGATTGTGGAGTAAAGGGAATACTCCTGCATTTCTGGTGGGAATGCAAGCTGGTACAGCCCCATTTGAATGTCAGTGTGGTGATTTCTTAGAAAATTAGGAAGCAACCTTCCTCAAGACCCAGTAATACCACTTTAGGGAACATACCTAAAGGATGTGCAATCTACCACAAGGACACATGCTCATCTATAGCAGCATTGTTTGTCATAGCCAGAACCTGGAAACAACATAAATGCCTCTCGGCCAAAGAATGGATAAAGAAAATATGGTACATTTACACAATGGAGTACTACACAGCAGAAAAAAAATAATGACAGCTTAAATTTTGCAGGAAAATGGATGGAGCTAGAAAACATCATTTTGAGTGAGGTAACGCAGACCCAGAAAGACAATTATTACATGTACTTACTCTTAAGTGGTTTTTAAACATAAAGCAAAGAAAACCAGCCCACAAATCACAATCCCAGAAAACCTAGACAACAATTAGGACTCTAAGAGAGACATGTAGATCTAATCTACATGGGGAGTAGAAAAAGACAAGACCTCCTGAGACAGTTGAGAGCATGGAGACCTTGGGAGAGAGTTGAAGAAAAGGGGAGAGGCAGGGAGGGGAGCAGAGAAAAAATGTAGAATTCAGTAAAAATCAATAAAAAAAGAAAAGTTTTAAAGAGTCAAACTAAAATCAAAGGATTGTGAGATTAGTAGCAATAGAATATTTCCTTAATTTTAGTTTGGCTTTTGTCCCATATCATCTTACTCTTTTGACATGAGACAGAAATTTTTAATTTTCCTTTAACAAGCATGTTTAGGTTTATAGAAGGAGAGAGTCATGCTCCAGCTCCAAAGCTAGTTTTAATTTTTAATTGAACTGTAACTACAAAAAGACCATTTGCCTTATATGTCTGTAGAGAACAGCAGAAACAAACATTTGGGAAGACTTATGAAATTTTATCATGTTGAAAAATATCACACAACATTTCATATGCTATTTTTGCTTATGGAGCTATGCCTATACAAATCTCCTTTTAAAGTGATCCATTTTTAAAAGCTCTCTCCTGAGAATTTTTCTATGGAAATCATTTTCTAAAATATAGTTTTAATTTATTCTTTGAAGATTTAAAACATATATATTTCCCACTTCCCCTTTAACTCCTTTCTCTACCATATCTCCCTCCCAACATCATCATCTCTCTTTTTACGCCATCGAACCCAATTACTGCTGCCCATATGCATCAGTATGTGAGACCATGCTGATGGTCATGGACAATCTACCTAGGACAGATACCTGAAGAATATTTACTTTACCTTCCTCAGCAGTGATCAGTTGCCAATAGATTCTGGACTAGGAGGCGGGCTTAATGAACCTCCATGTATGTGGGAAGTTTAACTGACTTGATTTTATGCAGGCACCCATAGCCGAGGTGAGTCTATGTGTGCAACCTCAGTGTATGTGTGCAAACACGTCACCACCTTCTAGCTTATACTGTCTTCCCTCAGCCTTTTAGTGGGAAAGTACTTTTTCTTTTATATTTTAGAAATTAATCACGTATCACATACGTGCTATATGAATGCCCATTTTTGTGTTTCTGTGTGTCGTTTTGTTTAGTTTTCCCTATGGAACATTTTAGTTTGAGTTATTCCATCTTTCTTTTTGCTCTTGCCTCTTTTGTAGGCGTCAGATCCCTGCTATCTCTGCAGATTCCCACATCATAAACAGTACTCCTTAGAAGAAGTTTGCAGTATTTTGTCTTACATTCACTTGCAAATCATTTTAGATTGATTTTCTTTCTATGTGGCGTTACATAAAATTTTTATTTCATTCCTTTGCATATTGATATTTCATCTCCCTAGTAGGAAGATAAAAGACAGAACTCTCTCCTACCTCCCCTTATCCTTCTTGGTGGGAAGTTTCCTTTATTCTTTCTCTTGCTTCTCACACAATTCTTATTTTGTTTATGAAATCTGATATCTGACTATAATGTATCTTTTGTGGGTTTCTGATTTGTTTCTTGAGACAGTGCTTTTCTGTGTAACATCCCTAGCTGTCCTGGAACTCACTTTGTAGACTAAACTGTCTTTGCCTCCCAAGTGATGGGAATAAAGGCAAGCACCATCACAGCCCAGATTTCTTTGTTTCTTTCTTTTTAAATATATATAAAGTTCAGCCTGAATGTTTTCCAGTTGGTTAGAAGAGGCCATGATATCTCATGGATGGTTGAAAGCCACCATGTGGTCACTGGGACTTGAACTCAGGACCTCTGGAAGAGGAGCGAGTGCTCTTAACCACTGATCCATCTCTCCACCCCCCTCTGTGAATTTCTTTAGATATGCCTTATTTCAAAAGTCTTACACATGATTGTCCATTGTCCTCTCAGAGTTTTAGGAAATCTTCAGTTACTAATTTTCTAGGTACATTTCTGATGCTTTATTTCTTTTATTCATGTATTCCAATTTTGTCTAAACTAATTTTTAATGGATCCAAGTATTTGTTATACTTTATTATTTTGATCTATTTATTACTCTGATTTATTGCCAATTTCCCATGTTTGAGCTCATGTTTTATATCCTTTGTGTCATGTCTTCTATTGAATTCTTACAGTGAATGTTTGTTCCAGTATTGTGACTATACATCTATGATTCCTACTTGGTATGTCTATGTATTCTCATATATCATATATTCTGGATATTCTTTGCAACTTCTCATATGTAGTTCTCGTTTTTCCATTTATTGATTTATTTATATTGATAAACAACCATATGAGAATGACTTTTAGCTCTTCATTAGATAAGCCATACAACTTAATTTTATTAAAATGGTTTCCTGAGATTTGTCTTGTTACATCATTTTAAATATTTTCCCATGATTCTTCATATAATATATTTAAATCTATTCATAAAACAAAAGAGACACATTTTCTACTTTTTGTAGACTGGGCATATCTGGAAAATAGCCCCATTACTCAGGTTAAAGATATTTTGAAGCATGCTTAATTAAAAACTCGGGGTCAGAAATTGGTGCTCAACCTGAAGGTCCGAAAATCAAAACAGCCAGCCACTGGCTCTTACCTTAACCTCAGTCTGAAAGAGCAATCTTGCCTCCCAGAATCTCAGAATGAGACTGTGTCTGAGAGCTGTCTCCCTCACCCCCTCCATAGGAGGTGGGATGTAGCCATGGCATCTATCATCCTGAGATGCTATTTTATTCATGCTTAGGGGTTAGTCCATGCTAGACCACTCAAAACTTTAGAATTGAGAGGACATGAGAGCTCTTTGGGAAGCTCCAGAGATGGTGAGACACGGCTGAAACTTTCATCTGCTCACACCATTTCTGTTCCAGACTCTTAGGTTGGGCTGGACCTGCTAGAAATCAGAGATGGGTAAGGCACTAGTATTCATAGGTGCCCCAATCTGATCCAATGGATTAATGGACATAAGAGTCACTATGCCTTTCCCTTGGTGTGCTGGGAACTGGGGCATTCTCCTGATTATATAACTCCATTCAGACAGAGACTCCCATGTGGCTCTTCTAAATCTCTCTATAGCTTTATATTTTAAGGTCGGAAATATTTTTTGACATCTGATTTCTCACAAAAGTAATTTGTTCATAAATGATAGTTGAATTGATGTGGAGTAAAGTATGGCTCAAGATTTTGTACATTGAAATCTTGTTGATACCACTTCTTTTTTGTTGATTCAACTTTCAGTGCCATTAGATTGGAATGGGGATATATCTCCCAGCCTTTAAGTTTAAACCCACTCACAAGGTGTTCAGTTTACAAGCTCTTAAAGCTGTAGCTACTCAGCAATAAAGAATATAAATGAAAGAAAAGGTTTTGTACATGCACACAGCTTATGCTTTTTGATTTGCAAGAAGAGGGAGAGGAGAGGTAAAAGATGAGATATTCAGTATACTGACTTGCACAGTTTATTTTTATACTTGGAAATTAAGTTCACATAGGTGCTGTCTTAGGTGGAACCAAGGGCTATTTACATCATATGTGTATGGTATGTTTAAGGGTGTGAGTGTGGAAGACTCTTTGCAAAAGGACAGCAATAGAAAATCTGAGAGAAGAAATTTGAAGTTGAAAGCTGTAACTTTGAAGTTAAAAAAAAAATAGATTTTAGATAAAAGGCTTGACATCTGAACACAGAATTTCATGTTTTATTATCACTGATTTAAGTAAGCAAGTGCCCAAAATTCAGTTTCATAAAGCACTTATTTTGAATCCTGACATCGATATATTAGACAGAAAATAGAGCAGTATTTTTGTTACACTGTGGCATCCTCAGATGCCAGGTGCTGCCATGTCTATACACAAGGGCACTGAGCAACAAGAGCACAGCCATCTTACAACAGGTTTCTTCCTACAAATGCTCATGATCTATGTGTTTCCTTCTAGGGAATGAAAAAAAAAGTTTATTGTTTTGGTCTCTTCTTTAATTAGTTATTTCTCTGGACACATTTGTTTTTCATTTTCTTTCTCATTTCTCCTTTGTGAATTCCATTCTTGAACTGTGACTTCATGTTTTTGTTAACAAAAACAGGAACTGTATAATATTTGAAAAAGGCCTTTTTAATTTGTTATCAAGAGCATCACCTATTCTGATAATGTTTTCATGATGTTTGTGTAAAAAAACAAAAAAGAGAATTAAATTTTAAAGCAGAGATCTGCTCCCCAAGCTACCAGAATATAACTTAGAGAAAACATTTTCTTCTTTTCTCCAAAGCACCATGTACTTCTGTTTTGTCTGTGTGGAGCTTAGCTTTCTTTCTTTGGGGAATCATTGACATCTGTAGTCATTGCTCCCCTATTTAAGGTTAGAATGTCTAAATGCTTAGAACATATTCTGGTAGCATTTAGGCAGCAGTGGATATTGACATATTTTTCTATTTTTTATTGAAAAGAGATTCTTTCTTCATAAAATACATCCTGATTTTCTCTTCTGCTACTCTCCAGAGTTTTTTGTTTATCTCCCCTCCTCTCTTCCCATTCTCTTTTTGTCTTTCATTAGTGAAGAAGGCGCTTGAAGGAGATAAAACTCAAATTTGGCAAAATAAAACATAATGAAATAAAACAGGGTTGGAGAAATGGCTCAGCCATTAAAAGCTAGGCTCACAACCAAAATTATTATGAAATAAAACAAAAACTGTCACGTGGAGACAGCACAACATAAGGAAAAGTATCCCAAGAGCAGACATAAGAACTAGAGACCCACTCATGAACACACTCAAGATTCCCACAAAAATACTAAACTCAAAACTATAATATACATACAGAGGAACTGATATAGAAATGTATAGGACCTATTCTTCATATTTCAATCTCTGTGAGTTCAAATGAACCTTGCACAGTTGATTCAGAGGGTCCTGTACCCTTGGTGTCCTCCATCTCTTCAGACACTTATACTATTTCAACCTCTTCTTCCTTGGTATTTCCTGGACTCTGAGAAGAAGGATTTTATGGATATGTCCCATTTACATCTGTATGTTCCAAGGACTCTCTGTCTTTGAATAATGAATGGCTGTGGGTCTCTGCATCTGTTCCTGACTGTTGCAGGAGGCAGATTCTCTGATGATAACTGAATAAGCTACTAATCTATGAGTATGGTACAATATCATTAGGAGTCATGTTATAGGTACCTTTTGTTTTAGATATAGTGTTTAGTTTTACCCTATGTCTCTAGATTATCTAGCCTGTACATTTTATACTGATGCAAATAAATCAGGAAAGGCAGGTATCAAATCAGAAGAATTAAGTAAGGTGGAACAAAGCCCTTATAATTCTGTCCAGAAGGCAGAATTATATGCTATTCTTATAGTTCTAAGGGATTTTAAAGAACCTCTCAATATAGTTATTGATTTGCAATATGCAGAAAAAGTTGTCTTGCATATTGAAACCACTGAATATATACCATATATATGTGTGTGTATATATATATATATATACACATATATATATATAATTTACTTTATTATTCATACAGGTTCAAGATATAATCAGGAATAGGCTTTGTCCCATATACACATATACAAAATACACATCCAATCCCATAAGGGTCTGCCAAGTCCTCTAGCAAAAGGTAATGCAGAAATTGATCAATTACAGATTGGAAGTGTGCTGACAGCCTCATAATTTCATAAGAAAGATTATACCAGCACCAACGGTTTAAAGAAAGAGTTTTCTATTACATGGCAACAAGCTAATGAGATTATGGAGAGATGTCCTATTTGGTCTTTCTATAACAAAACTCCATTGCCTACAAGGAGTAACCCAAAGGGTACTCAAAGGAATGAGATCTGGCAGATGGATGAATTCCACTTTACAGAATTTGGAAAATTAAAATATGTACCCACAGCATTGACACTATTTCAGATTTTCAATGGGCAGCTGCCTTGAGCTCAGAAAAGGTCAATTCAGTAATCACATATTTATTAGAAGTTATGACCATCATGGGTGTACCTGCACAAATAAAGACAGACAATGGTCTAACATATGTGTCTAAGAAAATGAAACAGTTTTTTTGCCTATCGTAATATACAGCATATTACAGGTATAACAAACAATCCTGCAGGTCAGAAAGTTATAGAAAGATCAAACTGAACTATAAAAGATACACTAAACAAACAGAAAGGGATGGAAAAGATCCCCAAAAATAGATTGTGTAATGCTTTATTAAACTTAAATTTTCTTAATGCTAATGAGAAAGGAACAACAGTAGCAAAGAAACATTGGATAATAGAAAGAACTTCTGAATTAAATCAGCTTGTATATTTCAAAGATTTGCTGCCTCCCAATGGAAACCAAGAGATGCTCTATGTTGGGGAAGGGTTTTGTTCTTGTTTCCACATGTGAAGAAAAGCTATAGATACCATCAAAATTAATAAAGATTTGATTAGAAACCTCTTGAGAAAGAGAAATGACAGCTCATCCACAGAGGTGACACTCATAGAGGTGGTAGGAAAACCTCGTAAGTGTTGGGACAGGATTCTGTTATTGTCTTTGCAGGAAAATGTTCATCTTCAATGAGTTAAGAGACCTTCGACATAAAAAGGCCTAACAATGAAAAAAATAATTATCTAGAAAGAATGACCAAACAAAGAGAAATATGACTTATGATACTGTATCATCTGTATGGTAAAATTTGATTATCTGGACATGTATACATCTCTACTTAAAAATAAGAGTTGGTTTTGGAGTTGGACAATGGCTATCCTTCTTTAAATCCAAGCACATTGTTAAAAGAAGAATTTGGAATTTCTGTCTCGTGGCAGCAGCCATCTGCTATGGGACAGAAAGAAGATAGATTTTAAGGAAACATATTACTCTTTTCCATGCCCACTTTGTCTATACTGTATCTTTTGTTGAATATATGTCTATATGAATGATGTTTAAGAACAGTAGAATTTCCTGCAGTAATCTTTGAAATTTTTAGGAAGAATAACAACTTCACCTGATTGATATGATGTCATGATGGTGATAGTGCTACTATGAGACGAGTTTTTAGCTACCTGCACTGGAAATGGTGCACCTTCTTACAATGTTCTGGCCAGAAGTCCAAATAAAAACTTTAAAAAAGGTCCTATCAACCAGTCAGAGACCAAAAAACAGCAATCTTGAAACTTAACCATCATTTTGCTTTTACAGGATCCCATAGGAAAAACATCACCCCCATGACAGCTGGAAGCAACTCTAAAAGATGATGTTCCCTCTTCCAACAAATTTTACCTCAGGGTTAGGGACACCATTTTAGGGTTTATTATTACTCATATAGGGTTGGGTGTTAGGGTGGAAATAATATAGGCTCAGAGATCTCAAAAAATAAAAAAAGAAAGAAAACTGAAAGGGATAATAGGTAGATTAGTGTGAACTTATTCATACTAATAAAAATTACAGTAAGTAATAGAGTGAATACTTGTGAACTATTATTTTTGGACAATTTACATTGGTAGAGATTTTCATATATTGATCTAAGTTCAAATTACATTTGTTATATTGGATATGCACCTATTTCTGTTTATAATATTTGTACACATATGCAAAGTTATTTTGTCAGATTGTATGCATGCCTGTTTCTACCTCTGTTTAAGACATTTTGTATATTGATATAATTTTAGGAAATACTTATCATATTGTATTATATATTTCTACCTCTGATCAAGATATTTATACATTGTTTACATTTTGAGGTCATTGTCTTTCTTTACTGTACAGTTCTATAAAGACTGTTCAATATTCTGATACAAAGTCTTAATCTTTAAGCTATATAGGTATTAATTATTATGGGTCAATAGTCACCATGTTTGTTATACTTTTAGTCAAGACTAATTTGGTTCTTTAGATACATAGAGATTTATTATGCATAGATAGGTAATCTTTAACCACTTCAAAGACTTGTAGAAGATGGCATTTAAATAACTTAGGATTCTGTTGACATGAGACACAATTGCTCCTGGCAGCACCAATCTATTCCTGAGAGAGTGTTGAGTACCAAAGACACTCCATGTGGAGTTTGGTTTCTTCTTGGCACAACTGATCTTTGAGCAAGAAACTGCCCATTCCTTGACCACTGACAAAATGCACGATTCCTGGACTGGAAAAGCAGGATACAAGAAAAAAAAAGACTGTCAAATTTTGCCAAGACAGGGTAAGATAGTTTTGAAAAATTTTTTGCCTCTGAAAATGGTTTGTCATTTACTTTAGGCTGTTGTAATAGGAACGGCGGGGCTACGTCCCCAGCACCCCGGCCGCCTCACTAGCTTGTGCCCCAAAATAACAACACACAAATTGTATTCATTTAAACACTGCTTGGCCCATTAGCTCTAGCCCTTACTGGCTAATTCTGATATCCCGATCAACCCATCTCTAATAAATTGTGTAGCACCGGTCTTACAAGGAAAGATTCAGCATGTCTGACCTGGAGGCTTGCTTCATCCTGTGCGTCTGCCCAGGAGAGGGGAGCATGGCCTCTGAGCTCACTTCTTCTTCCTCCCAGCATTCTGTTCTGTTTACTCCTCCCACTATGTTTTAACCTATGAGGCCAAGCAGTTTCTTTATTACTTAACCAATGACCTTCCTCCATCATTAGGCCTTAACCAAAGTTGATTGTTTCAACATTGGAAATGAGACTTTGTGGGTGATTGCTCAGGCAGCCAGTTGTCTCTGTCATCTCCTGCACATTTTGTAAGCTGCTTGATTGTACTTCCTTCCTACTCAAGTAATATTTTCTCCCTTCTCAGGCCTTTGATGAGGTTTAAGATTATATAATCATAGTTACTGTCCCCTTATGATCTAGCCAAGCCATTTCCAATACAAGACTTAGTCTCCTTAGGATAGAATGTTTGTTAAAACCTTAGGATATGTTCCTTGCTTAATACTGTTTATGCTGATTGTAATTCTAATCTTATATTTGATATATGTTCCAAGTGCATATAGTTTTATATTGGGTTCAGAACTCTGTTATTTAAACAAAGGGGGGAGGTGCTGTGGGAGCTCCTTTAGCCAATATCCTTTAAGATAACTGGTTCACTTGGGCATGGTCTCTTATACTATAAATTCAGCTGTAAAGCATGAGCTTGCTCTTTTGCTTCTGGCTCCCACTTCTGTCTGCTAGACTCTGTTCCTTTTCCCTGTTAATGCAAAGGACTATGATCTAGGACAGTAATCTGTGAGTCTCCCCTAAATAAATCACCCTTTATTATATGTAATTCTGAACTAGTGTGGGATTATTTTCTGTCTTACACCATTATTTATATTGCTGATTTTTTCAAAGAACCAACTTTTTTTTTTTCATTGCATTGTTCTTTTGGTTTTTATTTTACTAATTTCAGCACTGAATTTATTTCTTGTTGTCTACTCATCTTGGGTGTTTTTACTTTCTTTTTTTCTAGAGCTTTCAGGTGTTTTATTAAGTTGCTAGTATGAGATCTCTCCATTTTTTAATGGAGGCACTTAGTGCTATGAATTTTCCTAGCATTTTTACACTGTCCCATAGGTTTGGGTATGCCATGTATTCAATTTAATTTCTTTATTTATATCTGTCTGGGCCAATTTTTTATTTTCTAGAGAGTTGTTCAGTTTCCATGAATTTGTACGCTGTCTGTTGTTGTTGTTCATTTTCTGCTGCTGTTGCTGTTTTTATAGCTAGCTTTAATCCATAGTGGTCAGATAGATAAGGAAGTTGTCTTAATTTTCTAATATCTTGTGGAATTAGCTTATTTTTGAGTATGTGGCCAATTTTGAAGAATGATCTGTAAAGTCCAAACAGAAGGTATATTCTTTGGTATTTGATAATATGTTCTGTAAATATCTTTTAGGTCTAGTTGTTTTACAGTATGTGTTAGCTCCAAAATTTCTGTGTTTAGTTTATGTCTGGATGACATTGGTGAGAGTAGGCTATTGTAGTTTCTCACCATCTGTGTATAAGAATCAATGTATGATTTAAGCTGTAGTAGTGTTTCATTTACAAAGGTGTGCCCCTTTGTGTTTGGTTCAGAGATGTTAAGAATTAAAGTGTCCTCTTGCTTGGCTTTTCCTTTGATGAGTATGTAGTGTCTTCCCTATCTCTTCTGTTTAGGTTTGGTTTGAAATCTTTTTTGTTAGATATTAAAATAGCTATTCCAGCTTGATTCTTGGGTTCATTTCCTTAGAAAGCCTTTTACAAACCTTTACCCAGAGATAATGACAATCCTTGATGTCAAGGTCTCTTTCTTTTATGTAGCAGGATGAATCCTGTTATCTCATCCATTCTGTTAGTTTGCATCTTTGTATTGGTGAATTGAGATATCAGTGACCAATAATTGTTGGTTCCTGTTATTTTGTTGTTATTGTTGGTGGTGGTGATAATTTTGGTGGTGATGGTGGTGGTGGTGGTGTGTGTGTGTTTCTCTTCTTTTGACTTTGCTGGTGTGAGATTATTTTCTTTGCATGGGTGTAATTAATCTTTCTATGTTGGAATTTTTCCAGCATCTTCTGAATGGCTGGATTTGTAGATAAATGTTTGTTAATTTGGCTTTATCATGGAATATCTTATTTTCTCCATCCATGGTGTTTGAAATCTATGCTGGTTATAGTATCCTGGGATGGACTCTGTGGTCTCTTAGAGTCTGAAATACATATATCCAGGTCATTTTGATTTTCAAAGTTTCCATTAAGAAATTAGGGGTAATTCTCATAGGTCTGCTTTTATAAAATACTTGGTCTTTTCTCCTTGCAGTTTTTAATTTGTTTTCTTTGTTCTGTATGCCTAGTGTTTTGATTATTATATTGCAAGGGGTTTTTTTTTTCTGATCCAATCCATTTGGTGTCCTTTAAGCTTCTTGTATCTTTATGGAGATCTTGGTCTTTGGCATAGGAAAAAGTTTCTTCTATGATTTTGTTGAAAACATTTTCTGAGCCTTTAATCTGGGATTATTCTCCTTCTTATATTTCTATTATTTTTAGGTTTCATCCTTTTTTAATATAGTGTCTCTGATTTCCTGGATGTTTTATACTGGGAGCCTTTTATATTTAGCATTTTCATTGACTGATGCATCTATTTCTTCTATTGTACCTTCATGTCTGTGATTCTTCCATATCTTGTATTCTGTTGGTGATGGTTGCCGCTATAGTTTCTGTTTGAATTTCTAAACTTTAATTTCTAGAACTCCTTCAGTCTGTATTTTCTTTATTATTTTTATTCCCATATTCATGTCTTGAAAGGTTTTATTCATTTCCTTCAATTGTTTGTGATTTCCTGTCTTTTTAAATAAATGGGATTTATTCATTATTCCAATTGTCTTCACTTGTTTTCCAGGATTTCTTTGATAAATTCACTTATTTTTCTTAAAGGACCTCTATCATCTTCATATAATTGGTGTTAATGTCATTTTCCTGTGTGTCAACACTGTTGCAATATTCAGGGCATGATGAGATAGGGTAGCTGAGCCCTAGGAGAGACATACTGCCCTGGCTGTTATTGATATTGGTTTTGTTGTTGTTGTTGTTATTAGAATCTATACATTCAGGTTTGGGATGATGATAGATAAGGTTCTGATTTCTGAATTGGTCTTTTTGTGTGTGTGTGTGTGGGGGGGGGTATTTGGTTTCTTGGCATCTGTTTTCTCTCTGGTTTTCAGAGAGTGTGATGGCTGTTTGTTGTCTGTTTTACTGACCTCCTCAGCTTCTGGTGATGGAGGCTTGGATACTGGGATTAGTTGGGTGAAGAAGTTTGGAGAAGATCTTTGGGGCAGCAGTCAGAGAGAAAAAGGGATCACTGGGATCTTCCTGCTACAGAGCTGGAGATGAGACTTGGAAACTGAATTCAGGAGTAGTAGAGAAGTGTAGGTCTCTTTTCAGACTATGTGTTACCCTGAGAGAAGTTGGCCATGGGTTTGGAGGGGGTGCCTACTGAGGTTGGGGGCTGGAATGAAGTAATCCAGTTGTGGGAGAGAAGTTATGAGGGGATGGACAATAAAGTCCACAGGAGATGTGGGCAGGGAAAGGAAGTCTGTAGCTGGTGTCCTGCTTAGTGTTGGGGACGAGATGGGGGAATGGGTTTGGATAGAAGGAGGGAGTGATACGGGTCTTCATTTAGCTTCCCTGTTTCCTTTTCCTAAATAGCTGATGAGTTCCCAGTGAGTGTCTGCTTTTGTTGATCATGGAATAATGAGAGGAGTTGGAGGAAGGAAATTTGGAAAGGATCTTTTTGATAATTTGGGGATGGTGTCAGGGAGGGAAGGATGACTGCAGCGGGATTCTTGCTGCTGAGCTAGGGATGAGACTCAGGTGTGGGTAGATACATTATATCTTAGGAACGGGGGGGGGGGGCATCTGGAATTTTAAACTGAATGCTAAACTCAACTAGTAAAGGCAGAGAAGGTGTCCAGAGACCACTTGAAATTTTAAGTGAGAAGAAATTTTTGTTAAAAATATCAGTATTTATTTTCTTTTTTTTAAATTTACATTGGTATAAATTTTACTTTATTGATACAAGTTTTTTTAAACTTTTTTTTATTCTATGTCTTTCTTCCCTTCTTATTTATTTATTTATTTATTTATTTATTTATTTATTTATTTATTTATTAAAGATTTCTGTCTCTCCCTAGCCACTGCCTCCCATTTCCCTCCCACCCAATCAAGTCCCCCTCCCTCGTCAGCCCAAAGAGCAATCAGGTTTCCCTGCCCTGTGGGAAGTCCAAGGACCACCCACCTCCATCCAGGTCCAGTAAGGTGAGCATCCAAACTGCCTAGGCTCCCACAAAGCCAGTAAGTGCAGTGGGATCAAAAACCAATTGCCATTGTTCTTGAGTTCTCAGTAGTCCTCATTGTCCGCTATGTTCAGCAAGTCCGGTTTTATCCCAGGCTTTTTCAGACCCAGGCCAGCTGGCCTTGGTGAGTTCCCGATAGAACATCCCCATTGTCTCAGTGTGTGGGTGCACCCCTCGCGGTCCTGAGTTCCTTGCTCGTGCTCTCTCTCCTTCTGCTCCTGATTTGGACCTTGAGATTTCTGTCCGGTGCTCCAATGTGGGTCTCTATCTCTGTCTCCTTTCATTGCCTCTTTTTAAATCTTGTGATATATGATTTATTTTACTATGATCCAAAGAATTTTGTGTTTTTTCTCTTTAATGAAGGAAGTTGCTTGTTACTCCTCTTTGTTATTCCTACATTTCCAGCACAACTAACTTCTGCATGATCCAAAATTGTAAAAATATAATTTGATTGAATAAAATGAGCTAACTCAATTTGATGACTGAAAAGGTTGCTAGGTGACCATTTGGAAAGGATATCACAAACAAAGAGATGATTTTTTTTCCTTTGTATTGGAAATAGATTATTTTCTCACATTGTATATTCTGATTACAGTTTCTTCTCACTCTACCCCTCCCAGGTCCTCCCCACCTTCCCTCCCATCTAGAGCCACCCCCTTCTTGCATTAGAGCAGTCTTGTAAATAATAATCATAAAATGTAACAAAACAAAATATAAAAAGATGAAAACTCTCCTATCAGATTTGGACCTGACAAAATAACAGAAGTATAAGAGCCCAGAAGAAGTCTCAAGAATCAGAACCACTTTTTCTCATGTTCTCTGGGATCTAATAAAAACACTAAGCTGGAAGCCATACTATATACTCAGAGGACCTAATGCAGACCCAATATATGTGAGTTCATATGAGATTTGAGCATGGTTCTGCAGAGGGTCCTGTTTTCTCTGCTTCTGGGTGAGCAGAGACTGATCCGTGAGTGTAGCAGATTGTCATTGGTAGTCATTTTATCACTATGTTTTTATTCCCAATTAGTATTTGGGTTTATACTAGGTCCCTATGCAACTAGTCTCTGGTTCTTGGTCATGCAAGCAGTGTCCGGTATGCATCCCATCCTTTAGGGTGGGCTTTAAAATCTTTTCACTGAGAACTATTAAGAAATGTTTATTGTGTGGAAAGATATTGCTAACTTTGACTTTGAAAGTGAACTTGTCTGTCTTGCCAACATCTTTCTATTTAAGAGGAAAACTTGGCAGAGATTTCATAGACAACATCACTGCTTTACACCTGATCTTGGAGACAATAGAGGGCTTTTTGTCCAGTCTCCTGTCTTAAGCAATTTGATTAATTCCACAGCTTTCAAATGGTGTGTATGTCTCTGTAAAGTGTAAAGACAAGTCAGTTGCTACTCCAGAAGCCTGTTCACAAAAAAATCAAGGCCAGTTGCAGAGGTACCTATATTGAAATTTATGACAGAATCTTTTCCTATAGGACAGGACTGGGAAGGGCCAGCCACTGGTTTTGTGTGCCTGGTTTATACAATTTTTGTTAAGTCTATGCTTACATTACCAATTCTACACTCATACAGTTTCCTTTTTCTCATGTAAGCAGAGTCAAAGAAAAGTCAAGTATCCTGATTGACAGAAAGATTTCTTCTGTGGGATCATTTCCAGGGTTGACTTAATGCAGTGTCTCTATTTGGTGGGGAAAGATAGAGCCTGGGCCTGGAGCTGAATGGAATGGTGACTCACTCAGCATCTCCACAGAGGAAGTTTAGAAATGTCCCACTTGAGTGTGGCTAGTCAAGTGCATCTCCACAAGGGAAGAATTTTTAAACAATTCAAAAACATCATACTATCATAGTATTACAACCAGAGAAGTTATGAGCTTGTGACAAGCTGTGTCCTTCGTATTTTAACAACTGCCCAATTTCACTTCTGATTCTACAGTCCAATTCTGTCTGATTAGCAGTTTCAGTGGCAAATGAAATAAAAATCCATGGTATTAACCTGTCATATTAAGAAACTCTTTTTCGCTCTGGCGCATACATTTGGCACAGCTGTGAATTTTGCATTTAAAGATCCCTCACCAGTGGGCTGTTCAAAACTATTGCTTTTCTATGGGAAATTAAACAGAGAGTTGCTTAATGCTCCTTGTTAGTTTTTTAATAAAAATGAAAGTGAGAAGCTAGCAGTACCCGGAGCAAATGTCTAAAAGAACCCATGGCTGTGCTAAAAGCAGAGAAGAGGAACCAAAATGCATATGACTTTAAACTACTGCTGCAGTGGTGGCTATGTAATACCCACTTCACTGTGGTCCTTCAAAATTGCCTCTCAAATGTTGTTTAGAGGTTATGTTAAATTGGGAGAGTCTTTTCCTGGGATCATTAGGCAGCTCTCGCTTTCATTTCCTAATAAAATATTGAAAGTCACAATTTAGGGGCTTGGTTGCTTTTATTGAATTTCTGTGATTTCTTTGAATTAAGGAGTCCAGAAGAGTAAGGGAAATGGAGAAAAAGTTAGAGAAAGGAAAAATTGAGAATATTTAAACACCAGAAGAAAGAGGCTGAGATAGAGATTAACACTGGTAAAAGGTGAGTGTGTTTTGTGTGTGTGTGTGTGTGTGTGTGTGTGTGTGTGTATGTGTAAGAGAGAAAGGGAGAGAAAGAATTGAAAATTTAAAAGTAATATTCAGCATTTAGTCTCCGAGTATGTGGTGTAGGAATGAATCTCACTATACCCCTTTCTAGGACAAAAATCAATCTTAAAGATAAATGAATTTCAAATAGATATAACTTTGCCATCCTTATTTCAAATGTAGAATATGTCTAGTGTTCTACTTTTATATAAATGGTAAAAAAATTATAATTAGAAATATAATATAAAAGTTTTTTGTTTTAATCAGATGGAAGGTTCACACAACAGAATCTGTGCCTCTTTTCTCCCACATAGGTTATTTTTATGTTAACATTCATCTTACCAAGTATATTAAGAAGACAAAGAGCAAGGTCTGAAGACAGTGATACTTACAGACATAGCAGTCAACTTTATAAAAGGACCACAGAGACTCTATTGCACCTTCTTGTCTACACACTGATAGGCAAAGAAGAGTGGCACCCATACTGGATAGTCCATGCAACATGTTCACTAAATTTCTAAGGGAAAGCAAATGTTCATTTAACCCTACTTATGATTTAAAAAAAAAGCACTATAGTCAGAGACTGCTCATTTGTTCCTGATCACCCAAACCTGAAAAAAAAAACTACACAGAAATTATATTATTTGCAATAGTCTTTGGCCAATGATTTAAATGTATTGCCAGCTAGCTCTTATATCTTTAATTAAGCAATTTCTTTTAGTCTGTGTATTCCTGTTTTGGTTAGTGGCCTACCAGTAAGGTTCTGTCTGACATCTGCTGTGTCTCTCTCCTGCTGCAGCATCATGACTTGACTCTGCCTACTCTCTCTCTCTCTTTTATCTCTCTGCTTGGAATTCCTGCTTTACCTTATTCTGCTAAGCCACTGGCCAAAACAGCTTTATTCATTAACCAATAAAACCAACACATAAATAGAAGCACTTCCCACACCAAAATACTCTATCTTGTTTCCCACAGAAATCGAAAAACTGTTCTAAAATTCATATGGAATCACAAAATACCCCTGATATTCAAACCATTTCTGAGCAAAGCAAACAGTGCTGGTGAGATTACAGTTCTGGATCTTAAGATACATTAGAGTTTCACGCCACATAGGAAGCCTTACCTTTAGGAGTGGATGGGAGTTGAGTGGAGGGGTTGTGGCAGGAAAGGGATGTGGGGGGAAGGAGAACTGTGGTTCGTATATAAAATGAAAAAATAAAACTTCTAGATAAAAAATGTCTAAAAGCCATTATGGTATTCACAAAAATAGAAATGTAGAGTAATAGAACAAAATTAAATTCTCACAGACAAACAAATGTAACTTCAGCCTCTTAATATTTGATAAAGATGCCCAAAACATAAAGTGTAGAAAAGAAAGAATCTTCAACAAATAATGCTGGAGAAACAGGCTATCCACTTTCAGAAGAGTGAAAGTAGACCTATTCTCTATCACTTTGCACAAAACCTAACTCCAAATGTATGGAATATGCAAACCTGAAACAGCAAGAAGAAAACATAGGCAGTGCAGGCAGGACATAGTTGTAGTAAAGGAATTCTTAACTAGGACTCCATTTTCCCAAGAACTCCGGCCAGGAATTGGCAGGTGGGACTTCAAGAAACTAAAAAGCTACCCAGCTTCAGAAACAATAATCAGGTGATTAGGAAGTCACCAGAATGGAAGAGAATCTTTGTGAACTATCTACATCTCACAGAACTTAATATCCAGAATATCTGAAGAGCTCAAAAGAAAGAAAGAAACAACTTTGAGATTTTATCTTACCCTAGTCAGAATGACAAAGATCAACAAAACAGTTGATAAGAAGTACCAGAGGGCAGGTGTGGAAAAGGGAAGCCTTGTTCTCTATAGATGAATTGCAAATTTCTATAACCATTATGAAAATCAGTGTAGAGAATTTTCTAGAAGCTAAAGATCAATCTACCATACTACCCAGTTACACCATTTCATAGCGTATGCCAAAAGGCCTCAACATCATAACCCAGAGTTACTTGCTCCATCATGTTCACTGTTGATCTTTTCTCAATAGCAAGGAAATGGCCCAATGTAAATGTGCTATCACCAAGAAATAGATTATAAAAATGTCGTCCAAATATGGAATAAGATTCAGTGGTAGAGAAAAACAAAATCATCAGTTTTCCAGGAAAATTGATGGAACCAGAAAAAATATTATGTTGATCAGGTAACAAAATCCCAAAAGGCATACATTACATATTCTCTCTCTTTTTTATTAATTTTTATTGAGCTCTGTATATTCTCCTTATTTGAGGTTCTTAACTCCAAATCATCAGGCAGGAGTACATAGCTTGTAGCAACTACAGGAAACAGTGAGGTAAATCAGAACCATTGCCAGGATAGAGGGTTTGGTGAGCAATGGAGAGAGGAATAGGAGAGTACTTATCATTTGATGGGCAAATAGGAAAGGTGAAACTCCTTAAGGAGGTAAATGAAGAGGATTGGAAGAGTATAAAGGGGGATAGTATGATATAAGTGATCTGATAGGAGAAATGAGATTCTTATGGAAGGGGAAGAGATATAAATACAGGAGAAGAGGGAAGATGGGTAAAATAGCAATATGGATAGGCAAAAAGCAGAAAAAGCCACACTATTAACTTATAAAAGCACACCTAGAATGCATGTAATTCTCATATATATATATATATATATATACACATATATATGTATATATACACATATATGTATGTTTATGTGTGTGTGTGTAGTTTTGTTGAAATTTTCTCATCTTGGATAGCAATGTTCACTCCAAGAGTACACACACATACATACACACCACACCAACAAACAAACAAACAACAAAAAAAACTCACAAACACCACCAGACATAAGAAGCCCTCTTAAGAGTTGACAGCCAAGGCTAAGAGACTCTTGAAGTATGCAGCCTATTGTTGTTGCTCTCGGTTAGCCTTCAGATGGAGCAGGTAAGTTCCTGTTGTTGAAGATGCCATGCACCTCATAAAGAGGACCCCGAGACCCCTGATGTGGAACTGACTTGGATATCTCCCCATTGAGGACTTGTTTTCGTGGTACCAGAACACCCCATGCCATCTCCCAAAGGAGAGAGTAAACAAACAATTATACTCAGCTATTATGCCTATGAACAATATCAATGACCAGCCTGGTAGGATATCACTGCAGGAGCAGCAGTGGCACACATATCTCGGAGGTAACCAATAGTTCTCTAATTGGGCTTAAAATGTATTCAATAAGATCATTTCATGCCTGGTACTAGAAACCTAGCTAAAGACTCAGTGCTAGGAAATCCTGATTATCAGAGGAGAAGCTTCAAGCTCTAATTTACTAAACCAGCATAGGCTTCATCCTTCATCAAACAAACATCTCTTTGTAACAAATGGAGACCACCACAGAAAATTATAATCAATTAACGTGCATAGTTGCAGAGCCCAATACCAGTGACTATAGCTGCAAAAACAGTCCCATACCTAAGGCATAGAGAACCTTGAGGAAGAGAGGGTGAGAAGATTGTAAGAGTCAGAGGATCAGGGAGTTAACTGTGAGATGAAATCTCGTACTATTATCAGAAGCTATATCTGTTGTGGTACTTTGAATGTATTTGCCCCTCTAATCTCATAGGGAGTGGCACTAATACGAAGTGTGGCTCTGTTGGAGTTGGTATAGCCTTGTCAATGAAAGAGTGTCACTGTGAGGGTGGGCTTTGAGGTTTCCTATGCCCAGAATACCTACCACCCAGTGTGTCAGTCTACTTCCTGTTGTCGGCAAGATGTAAGACTCTCAGCTACCTTTCCAGCACCAAACCTGCATGCATACCTCCATGTTCCCCACTATGATGATAATGAACTGTTTGAATCTCTGAAACTATAAGTGAGCCACCCCAATTAATGTTTTCTTTATATGAGTGGACATGGTCACAGCAATAAAAATCCTAACTAAGATGCCTGTAAAGTATTACCAGCACAACCACCCATATATGAGTTGAACAAGGAGCATGTCAAAATTAATTAGAAACACGCTCACATGTTAATTTTTCATCTCTTGCAAACAATATCATGATATTCAAAGTTCAAAGAACTTTAAATTTTACAGAACAGTGGACTTGAGCTGATCCTAATTAGAGTTCTTCTTATGACTACTAACTTTCTAATTAGAGCTAAAAATGAAGATAGTATCCATGTCCTTGACTCCATCTGTGTGTTTACAGATCACGATGAGAAGCACATTTTCTTATAGCGAATATTCAAAGAAGAAGTGCTGTACAAAAAAAGAGGTCACTTGGTGATGTTTTCCCCCAAATTAAAACTTTCATTATGTGATTTCCTTAAAAAACAGTGAAAAGAGGTATTTTCACTATCAGGAACGACATTTATTAGGGTGTGCTTTCTCTGACGCATGTCACATTGGACTGAACTATTGTGTTAATTTATTTGGCAGCTGCACTTAGGATTTATGCAACAAATATCATTAAGTAAGATAATTGTGGCTTATAGATCAGAGGTAAAGCTAAGGTCACCTCTTTTACACTTTTATGTTGGTAATATGATATTTGTTTATCTATATATATAGATATAGATATAGATACAAATGTACCTAAATTCTATATTATTTTTCTAGCCTATACTCCAAGAAAATGATGCATAAGTTTTAAGATTCTCTAAAATATATATTTGGTAAGAAAACGTAAGAGAGGCATGGAACACAGTGCATGAATAAATCATTTGGATAGAGAATTCCTGCATGCCTTAATTCTTCATCTGCTTCTTCAGTCATCTATGTCTCTATCTGGCGAATGGTTTCAGTCATGGGAGATACTGAAGGATAGATTTTTCATACAGTGTTTGCAAAGCTTTGTGTTCTAATTTTTAAAACTTTAATGATTCTGAGATTACTTTAAAAATATAATTGTGAGATCTTATATTTAATCATATCTTTCCATGTTCATCTTGGCTATAAATATAAGGGATAAAAGGATAAAGAGATTTACACCGAAAGATAGAAGTATAAGGGGAACAGTAGTACTGTTGAATGTGAAAGATTTGAACCCTCACTTTTGGATTCCTAAGAGAAATAAATCAGTAAAAGATGAATAAAACAGAAAGAGATAACAGCTAGAAGAAATGAAGAAAAACATTTTAAAAGAATGCAGTTCTTAATAGTGCAAGTGCCCATTGCTCTTTACTTCTGTTTGAAAAAGATAAAAAACAAAATGTAAAATCAGCCTTATTGGAAATCAGTGTGGAAAATTCTCAAAAGGCTAAAAGTAAATGAACCTAATGATTCAGCTATACTACTCTTTGACATATTCCCACAGGCCTCAGCTTCATAGTCTACAGATACTTGCTCAGCCATGCTCATTGCTCCTCTACCAATAACATCTATTAAATGGGTACTACCGATATACAGACTATATACAACCTTGAAATAATGAAACAATATGGAAAATATACACGATGGAAAACTACTCATCTGCAAAGAAACAGGGAATCTCAAATTTTGTGTGTCAGTGGATGGAATTATGAAACATCATATTGAGTGAGGTAACTCACACACAATAAGAAATAAGTTGCGGGCCATATACACGTTCTCTCCCATCTGAGGATCCTAGATTCAAGTACTCAGATGTGAGTAAATACCCTGAAATAGATGCCAAGCTAGAAAAAGCCAGGAGTTGGGGGAGCAATAGGGATAGGGACAGCAGGGTAGAAGTGACATGATTTGGAAAATTGGGAAAATGTTGGAGGCTTTAACTAGTGGGGACATACAGACAGACAGAGAAAGGAAGGAAAAGAGTAAAATAGCAGGAAGTGTGTCTGAAAAAGAATAAAAATATTATACTATTAACTATCTCCCTAAAAAAAAGAAAAAAAATCTGTAGTAAACGTAAGTATGTGTATAAATACACACATAAGAATCATTTAGTTTGTTGACAGAGACATTTAATAAAGGTGTAAAGGTAATGAAATGATTTTCATCTTCTCTTTAACATACTCTGGGGAATTCTTCTGCTTCCATTTATACACACTTTTTGGTGATGCAGCAAAGAGACTTACCTGGACTTCCTTCTTCTGCCTGTCCTCTGATTTCCTGTGTTACGCTTCTACAAAACTCCAGTATCCCAAAGACATTCAAGGACTAAGCTTTTGGTTTTGTTTTGTTTTTTGATACAGGGTTTCTCTGTAGCTTTGGAGCCTCTCCTGGAACTAGCTCTTGTAGACCACACTGGCCTTGAACTCACAGAGAACCACTTGCCTCTGTCTCTCAAGTGTTGAGATTAAAGGCATATGCCACCACCACCTGGCTAGACTAAACATTTTTATCCTGTGCTCTTTTTCTTTGTCTTTTGAATCTTTGCTCTCAACCTACTCATATGTAAACTAGCATGTGTCCTTTGAGGAACCCCAGTCATTCTAACTTATTTGAGGCTATTTTAGGTTTTACCAGATATGGAACAGTATGAAGGCTGTTTAACTTAAAATCAGAGGAAGTCATGAACTCAGGGCTTTTTGCAGATGAAACGCCTTGAAGACAAGATGATGACACATAACAATTTTTCTTTCCCTTCACAAACAGTGCAGAGTATTAGGGGGAAATTATCAATGTCTCTGGAAGACAGAGAAACACAAAACCCTGCAGCACAGTGAAATGCTATAATTGTGGGCAAAAACATGAAATTGCTTAAAGAATCTCAGTGTGGGGGTTGAGAAAAAAATAGTCTAAAATACATTTTACAATCACAAGATTATAACTTTTGATCTTTTTCCAACTTGCATGTTGAAAACTGAAAACGGTGCAGCAATTACATTTCCATTAATTCTATTATTATTTCATCATCACTGTTATCATTATTTTGAATTGTTCAAGAAGCAGACCTGTTTCTTTAAAGGGATTTGCTAGTGTTAATTAATTGCATGATTTCAGGTTGGTTAGATACCTTCTTCTCAAGACAGTGTATCGTAACAGGATGCCTGGTGACTAATACCTTGGAAATCTGAAGAAACCTCCTCTGATGATTAATAGTTCATTGAACACTTACAGTGCCTAGGGCAAAACTGGTCTGTCAGCCACACACTTCACCTTGCTTTGCAAACACTAACTTAATGAGGCAGATGGTAATATGACCAATTTGTTCTTCTAGATATTATTCATCCTCAAGAGAAAATGTACATGTCTAAGTTGAAACTAGTGTCTGTCATTTGTAAGCTTAGCAAAATTATTAAAGATTGTCATAATGGCTACAAGTCATGAATATTTTTACTAGATGTTCTTTAGTGAATTTACATTGAGAATTTGGTAACCGACACCCTGAGAAAAATCAGTATAGTCTTTGTATGTGACTTTAAGCATCATGCCTATGTGATTATACACAGAAGCATTCTGAAATGGTTGATGTTGAAGATGATAGCATAAACCTCCAAATGAAGAGTAGCGATGTGTTAAAGCTCTGTAATGTGTCAATCATGGAACAGAAATATGTGGGTAACTTAGGAAAATTGCTAGGGTGTAGAACTCAGAAACTCACAGTCCTAGTGGAACACTTCATGCAGTACCATTTGCCATATGTCTTGTTCATCCCTGCGGTATGAGCTCCACGCACTATCCACAGGCTGTTGCATGTTTCTCTTGCTTATGTGAAATTTGATTAACTGAGCATTTTATTGGCAATTAAATTGGCAAATTGGCAAATTATGACATTTCTTATTGAAACTAGCCTGTCATCCTTTCCTCATCTAGCTAATGATTTGAATTATGACTCTTAGGGGCATATAGATCAGTAGTCAAGGGGTATTTTTTAGCATATATCACACAAAATATGATGAGTAGGATCATAAAAATGATAGAAGGAAGGAAAAAGAGAAAGACATAAAAAATAAGGTAAAAAGAATTCTATTTATAATTGTTCATAATTGGTCAAAATAATACACCTATTTCCTGTCCCTAACATCAGGAAATGAATGTCTTTCTCCACTTTCTGTGATATAGGCCTCTCTGTTGGAACGATCTAAGATTTAGAGCACCAACTTGTAAGGGTGTTAGTTTTGAGCTGGAGGAGTTCATGTATCCTGTTCAATAATCACTGCCACTGGTGAACCTCCACTTCATTTATTTTCATTTCCTGAAGTTAGAAAAGGACATAGAGAAAGTTTACTGTAGTAGTTATGTAACTGTGGACACAAAGGAGACAGTACAAAGTGACAAGCATTGGAGCATTAAAAATATTATAATCAATGAGACTTCTTCTCTAATGATGTGATCCATTTATTTTCAAGCATCTTGTGGCCACATGTGATGAAACACTTGGCCAGCTTTGGAGGAGAACTCCCAAGGCTGGGGTTGGAGGGGCCTCTACCTCTTGACACAATTGGTTTCAATGGGCTTTTATTTTGCATATTTCTAACTTTCAAAATTGTGATGAATTTGGGCATGATGATGCACAGATGCAATCTCAGCAGTTGGGGAATCTCAAGTTCAAAGCCAGATTTGGTTATCAGTGTTCTGGCTTAAATCTGAATTGTCTCTCATATGCTCCTGTGTTTGATGACTTCGTCCCAGTTGGTGGTGTTCTTTTGGGAGTTTATGAAAACTTCAGGAGATGAGGTATAGCTGGAGCAAATATGTCAGTGGGAGAGTGCCTTTGAAGGTCATATTTGGTGCTGGGCCAAACATCCATTATCTCTGCCTTTGTCTAGGTTGAAGCAAATATCCTAGCTACTTAGTCTTGCAACCATGATGTTCTGCTGACATGCAGGAGGCAATGCCAACACAATCTAGGCATTCTGGGTGAAACCAAATAAATATCTATTTCTTTAATCAGTTTGTGTCAGGTGTTTTATCACAGAGCAGAGAAACAATGTAAAATGAGATCCAGATTAAAAAATAAAACTGAACGTTTTTATAGTTTGTCATGCTTTATACCACTCCCATCTCACATTCTGAAGATTTAAAAAGCCTTTGTTTAAAAAGTTCTTATTCCTGATGTTTTTTGTTTGGTCTTTTATCTTAATAGTATTGTCCTTTTGTGTGTGTGTGTGTGTGTGTGTGTGTGTAGAATGCTAAGCTCAAACTTTCTGGTTTGCAAAATGAGAACAGTGATACCTCCTTTACTTGTCATGAGGATTAAATCAGATAAATATCAAAATTTTCAGCTTAGTTCTGAGTCACAGCAATTTAATAGATTATTTGACACTGGTTGACTAAATACCTTCTGATCCTGAACCATTTTGCAAATTGACATTCATAGGTTGATAAAAATGCTACTTTTTCTACATACACAGCATTTCTACTAGCAAATGATTGGGCTCATTTTACACTAAGCAAATATCTAACCCTTTGCATATCTTGTTTTTCCAAATCAATTTTGAGACAGTTTGCCTAGAGTTACTATCAAAGACCATGAGTTAAGTTCAAGAAGGTTCAGTGTTTGGTCCTTCTTTCTTTCTGGCTCAGTTATAAATTAATGGTTCTTTTGTATATGTCTTCCTAATTACTAATTCAATGAAATGGCTTAAGAACCCAAGAAAGCAGGAATTTAAACTTATCAATTTCTTTTTAATTTTTGTGGGTTTTTTATTTATAAAGGATGCCAAGTCAGGAACAGATGCATAGAAAGGTTCAGAGCCAAAGCTTCACCAAAACAAAAAGATTCCCAGGTCAAGGCTCCGGGAGGAGGTAACTGTGCCATTATTCTACTTCCTTGTTGTATTTGCCAAGCCATAAATTGCTTTTCATGTCCTGTTAAAGAAAATATTTAGAACTCAGTCTTAACCTGTTTGCCCCCTAAGATCTCTGAGTAAGACTGAAACACCCAACTTATTAACTACTGCTACTTTGTGGCAACCAGGGCTATCCTAAGGCTACTCAAGCATCTCATCCCATCAACCACCTTAGCAAAACATCAGATATAAGCAAAGAAAGGGGAGTTATTATGAGCAAACAATACTTCAGTGAAAATTGATGGTTATTCTGAGCTCTATTCCAAAATCTGAGGATAAAGACTAAATATAAAAGACTTTCCATACTCCCAGGATTCACATATAGCTATTCAACCAGCAAGAAAAGAGAAGAGTAAAAAAAATCTTCATGTGAATTGTACACTTAAATTTTTTCTAGCCGGGTGGTGGTGGCGCACGCCTTTAATCCCAGCACTCGGGAGGCAGAGGCAGGCGGATCTCTGTGAGTTCGAGACCAGCCTGGTATACAGAGCTAGTTCCAGGACAGGCTCCAAAACCACAGAGAAACCCTGTCTCCAAAAAAACCAAAAAAAAAATTTTTTCTTATTCATTTCTAAACAGTACAGTGTAACTATTAGTATGCCTGTACAATTCAGTATACAATCTAGAAGTGGTTCAAATTATACCATGGGTTGTGGGTCGTTAGAAACACTACAGCATCTTCTATGTGGCTTTAATAATTCACATGGTTTGATATTCCC
Source organism: Microtus ochrogaster (assembly GCF_000317375.1). Lineage (NCBI taxonomy): Eukaryota > Metazoa > Chordata > Mammalia > Rodentia > Cricetidae > Microtus > Microtus ochrogaster. Next base: position 57,402,736 of record NC_022011.1, on the reverse strand, counting down.
AGATATTACGAGACCAGACTTCTGCAGATATCAAGTGATACCTCTAAATGACAACCATACTCTGTAAAGCATACTACACACACATTTGACTCTTCATGGAATGCTGCACTTTGCCATGGTGTTTGCATAGAAAAATGAATGATTTCTGGTCTCTCTGAACATGGCAAACAATGAGGACTGATGAGAAGCTAAGGACAATGGCATGGGGTTTTGATCCTCTGTAATGTGCTGGCTTTGTGGGAGCCTAGCCAGTTTGGATGTTCACCTTCCTAAATATGGACGGAGGGGGGAGGACCTAGGACTTACCACAGGGCAGGGAACCCTGACTGCCCATTGGACTGGAGAGGGAGGGGGAGAGGAGTGGGGAGAGGGGGAGAAAGATGGGAGGAGGGGGGAAGGGTGGGAGGAGGGGGAGGGAAATGGGAGGCTGGGAGGAGGTGGAAACTTGTTTTTTTTTTCCTTTTCTCAATAAAAAAAAAGAATTAAAAAAAAAGAAAAAAAATAAAATCCCAGTGTTACTTTGTATTTGACCTAATAGACTTGCTTGATTGCTTGTGTTTATTTTTTGTTATGTTGTTAAAATTCGTCACTAAGTTGACATCGTCTATGAACATTCTATTACCAAGTTCCAATGAATAGTTTTAACTGATGGGAAAGTCAATAGGAAGCAGTTGGAGCCTTGCTTAAATACACCCCTTATTGTTGAGGACAATTAAACGGTTTGAGGAACGTCTCAGAATGATTGAAAAATTGTCTCCTGTCTACACTGAAAGAATAATCTGATGAAAACAATTTGTTTAGAGTGACAGTCTGATTTATTATAAAAAGAAAATTGATAACACAACAGATTGTGCAAATGTACCTACTTCCTTAATACAATGACAGAATGAAGAATATAGTTCAGAATGAAGTGTTAGCCTACTCATCATAATTGGTAGTGTTTTCAGTAACATGAGAGTTTTATTATCACTATACCTTCAAAAATGTTACTGAATGTAACATTATGTTTTGTGCTCCATAATTCATAATACAGCACTATGTTATTATGAAAGAGTAGGAAAACACAAATAATGTTCAAAGGAAGATAAATTTTAAAAAATCAACATACTTATAAACTCATTTGCATTTCAAGTGACTAACAAGAGATTTTTTTTAAATCAATATATAATTACATCATTTTTTCTTTTTCCTTTTCCGTCTTCAATCCATTTCATGACCCCAACACCTCCTATGGCTCTCTTATTCCATTTTAAATGTATGACCTCTTGAAAATCATTTTCTTTTTTATTTATTTATTTTTTTAAATGAATGCAAACTACCTCTTTTTCATTTCACACACAATCACAGCTCCCACTACCCCCTCTCCTTCCATTCCTGCCATCTATCTCCCCTACCCCATCCACTCCTCAGAGAGAGTAAGGCACGTTGCTTTGGGGAATGTTCAAGGCCCTCCCTACTATAACTAAGCAGAGCAAGGTATCCATCCAAAGAGAAGAGTTTCCAAAAAAGCCAGTAAAGCAGTAGGGATAAATCCTGGTGCCACTGCCAGTGGCCCCACAGGAAATGTTCAACATCCTTAGCCATCAGGGAAATACAAATCAAAACAACTCTGAGATACCATCTTATACCAGTCAGAATGGCTAAGATTAAAAACACCAATGAGAGCATATGTTGGAGGGGATGTGGAGTAAGGGGAATACTCCTCCATTGTTGGTAGGAATGAAAACTTGAATAACCACTTTGGAAATCAGTATGGCAGTTTCTCAGAAATAGGAAATCAACTTACCTCAGGACCCAGCTAAACTACTCTTGGACATATACTGAAAAGATCCTCAATCATACTATAAGGACATTTGTTCAACTCTGTTCATAGTAGCATTATTTGTAATAGTCAGAACCTGAAAATTGTTGTCATATATTTAAATGCCCAAATATATAAATATAGCCCATTGAATCCATTTAATCTTACTTGTATGTTTATAAATCCAAGGCAGATAAAGCAATTAGGGTCTCATTCCTTGGGAAGATTAATTCTTCCTCTGTCACCTATTATTAGTTGCTTCTATTTCTTTGTCTGGGAGTAGAATTATCCCATGTTGGCATATCTATTGGTATTTTTACTGTTTCAGGTATTGTTTAGTAAGCCATATTATTGTGTGAAGCTTCTCTGACATGTCTAGGAGACACAATTTTACAAGAGATTTCTGGGCACTCTGGCACTTACTGTCTTTATGCTGTCTCTTCCATAATTTTCTCTGAGCCATAGGTGAAAGAATTGTATTTTAGATATATTTACTGGGGCTGGAAATCCTATTACAAAAAAGATCATTTGCATTTTGACCAGTTGTACTTTTTCATAATGTTCTCAGTCTGCTGCAAAGAGAAATTTCTTTGATGAGGCTGATAGCCAAATACACCTGTGATTATAAGGATAAGTATTTAAAATACAGTTATGGATTATTCTGGTTTAATAAAGTGGTGGTAGTGGGTTCTTCTCTAAAATCTATGACTTCACTAGCCACTCATGAGTGTTTGACTAGTTTTACCATACCAGGCATGATTTGGAATAAAATAAAGATGAGACCAGATGGTGGAAGTGCATGCCTTTAATTCCATCAATGGAAGGGGGTGGTCCCAGTTTCCTGGATTGACCAGTTAGTACCCAGACCCACATCTTGTGTCTGGGGTTGGCTTACTCTAACACCTACCCCATCTATGACCTACTGGAGTGGGGACTGGTGCTGATGCTGTGGAATGATAACCACAGGATCTCCATGATTCTGTGCTGCAGCTGGATGTCTAAGAGGTGTTTCTGTGAGGGTCCAGTGATGATGGTGCACCAGAGGTCTTAAAACAAACCAGTTACTCATTGCAATATACATCTTGTGGTAAGGGCCAACTGAGAGAAAGGGTATACTGTATGAGACGTTGAATCACCCAACATCACTAGGATGAATGAAGAGGTGTAAGAAAACCAGAGGAGTGAGGAGTTTTTTTTCTGTTTGTTTTGTATCATTTTTAACTGATTTTTTTTTGGGGGGGGATTCTTTGTGGGAGATGTTGTAGGGGTGAAATTATATGTAGAGACTGGGAGGTAAGTAGGATTTGGGTACATGATATGAAATTCCCAAAGAATCAGTTAAAAATATGATATAAAAAAGATGCAAAATTGTCCTCAGTATGTGGACACAAATCAGGGAAAATTTCACAGAATCTGACCCCTAAGCAATGAACTATAGGCAACTAATGAATGCTGATAGAGGGAGAATTATCAAATTCCAGAGATGAACCCCTAACTGATTTTTTGGTGGTCAGCACTCAAATCATATATGCATAAACAACAAAAGTGAAATGAGCAGATGATATCTGCATATTTGTGCACATATATGTATAATATATATAAGAAGAGGACATAAATTTGTTTGTGATTGGAGGGACCCATCAATTAAGAAGGGTCTGGAGAGTTAAAAGGGAAAAGGGGAAGAGATATAAATGTATTTTAATTAAACATACTAGGTAAATAAAATGTCCTTTTCTAAAGTAGGTTCATAGTTTCTCTTTTCGAAAAGTCAATATAAAAGTCTAATTTAAAAAAAATGCTCACAAATCCATTGTATGATCAAATCAGAAACTGCTATATACAAAGTAATTTTGAAAACATAGGTGCTATCATTGCTGAAAGTTAATAACGATATTGTCAAATTCAAAACTCTTGGCCTGTGGAAATAGTACACAGTCATGAATACCTTTGAGATTTAAATGAACAGAAAATTTGGGGTGGTTCACACAAGCTTTTAAAGATGGACAATGATTTGACTGAAAATGGAAGAGGAAGACATAAGGGAAAGCACATGTTTTAAATGGGTGAGAGGGCGGCTACCTAGTGCAGCACAGCAAAAACCAATGTTGTGACACTGTGTGTGTCTTAGAGTCCCAACAGTCCTCCCTTAAACTTAGAAGAGAAGACTTGTTATGCAATTTGCTACTCATGGCATACAGATAAGGCATTTACATGTGATATTCTTTTTAAAATTTAATTTTATTATTATTATTATTATTATTATTATTATTACAAATTTTCACCTCCTCCCGTCTTCCCATTTCCCTCTTCCTTCCCCCCTCCCCCTCCCCTTCCCTCTCCAGTCCAAAAAGCAGTCAGGGTTCCCTGTCCTATGGGAAGTCCAAGGACCTCACCCCTCCATCCAGGTCTAGGAAGGTGAGCATCCAAACAGACTAGGTTCCCACAAAGCCAGTGCATGGAATAGAATCAAAACCCAGTGCCATTGTCCTTGGCTTCTTAGTCAGCACTCATTGTCAGCCACGTTCAGAGAGCCCGGTTTGATCACATGCTCCATCAGTCCCAGTCCAGCTGGCCTTGATGAGTTCCCATTAGATCAGCTCCACCGTTACAGTGGGTGGGCGCACCCCTCACGGTCCTGACTTTCTTGCTCGTGTTCTCTGTCCTTCTGCTCCTCATTTGGACCTTGGGAGCTCAGTCCAGTGCTCCAATGTGGGTCTCTGTCTCTATCTCTGTCCATCGCCAGATAAAGGTTCTATGATGATATGCAAGATATTCATCAGAGTGGCTGTAGTATAAGACCAGTTCAGGCGCCCTCTCCTCAGCATGCTCTTGGATGAGTAGGATCAACATAGTAAAAATGGCAATTCTACATGTGATATTCTTAATGGGCAAAATGTAACCACACTCATTCTGAATCAAAGCTAGAAAATGAAATCATGCTGAGCTTCTCTAGCTGGGAAGGAAATGTTGCTATCTCTTCATTCCTAGCCTTGAGATCAGGCTTGGGAGGGGCTTAATATGAAAATTAAGTGAATTAGGAGAACATGTTTCCTCAGAAAGCTATGGTGACAGAAGTAACAACAATAAATAGCAGAATTATTGAGGAGGGTTCTCTGTGAAGAACTGGTGGAGTCACTGTGTAGTTGATTGTCGATACAAAGGTTATCTGTCTACAAGCTCCACTGTGGTTTTAAGCTAAAGAATTTATTTCTTTTCTCTTAACCCATCCCTTCTAATCCTGATCACATGAATTGTTCATATATTTCCATGAGAATCGGCAGAAAAAAATGTAGTAATGATTTTACATGGCCTTGATTACAGGTTACAGGTTCGTGCCTGTAAACTTGGATCTTGGGAGAGAAAGACAGAAAATATTCAAGATCTTGTCTAGCTTTGTCTACACAATGAGTCCATGCAAACATTGGTTAACAATGACCCAACATAATAATGCTACAAATAAATAAATAGAAATGCATATGTTCTCATATATAATACATTAAAGGGATTTGAATTACAATTCAAGGTAAGGACTATGTTTTCTCCATGTTTATCGGGAAACTAACTACTATGAATATTTAAAATAGTAGAAAACATCACTGAGGAAGTCTGTGGGTGTATGTCAGGCCCTGTTTCTGAATAAATTTCTAATTGGATAATTTTCCATCAATTTCCTAAAATATCTTGAACTTTTATGGGGAAAATATCAATTTCTTTTCTTTCTCATTGATTTTTTTTTGTCATTTTTTTGACAATTTTATTTTACTCTATCCTTCCCCAGCAGTTTCCTGAGTACTGGGATTATATATGACTATCTCCATTCCCAGTCCATGGAATATTCCAAAGGTTTCTGACTTAGATTCTTCATGAAAGAGTCCGAATTACTTTGTTCAAAGTTGAAGAACAAAATAAACACAAAGACATTGACTTTTTTGAACAAGACATCATGAATTAATTAAAACCTTTGCAGATTGACAATTTGAAACATGTTAGGTAGGATTCAGCCACAGGAGATTCTCTGGTGTTTTCTTTTCAGGTACCATGTGGGCATGCATTGCCGCCAATAGAAAACGCTCCACTTACATAAAGGGTATGTACTTTGAAAAACAATGAAAAAAGGAAAAAGATGATAATGCATGAAGCCATATTTCCATTTAAAACTTTCTATATTGTTCATGCTCTCCTCCCACCCTGCATTTTTACTTTTAACAGAAACTCATATACTCCCTGGAAGGAAAGCTATCTTGACTTTATCTAATGACCAATATCTTAAGGGCTTCTCAAGTTGTTTTGATGGATGTTGTTGGCCCAGCCATTTTTGACTCTCTGTTTAAAATACACAAAACTAAATGTACTCCAGAAGACAGTGAAATAAATCAAACAACATACTTTCACTTCTTTTTGAAGTGCCTTAAAGAACAAGTGCAGAGCTTTCATAATGGGGAAAAACAACAAGAGCTCTCTTGGGTTTGTCATTTTCTTTATTCCTTGGACTTAAAATCATTTCTGAAAGCAACAAAAAGTATACTGTGGACATTTCTCTTTCAACAAGATTGCTATGATTCTATAGTAAGTAGCATCATCAAGGTAAACGCAGAAAATAACTTTAAAAGGACACATTTAACTGTAAGAGTTTGAGTGCAATTGATACACTGCTAAGAAGATTCTGAAAGAAGCAGAAGTTATAATTACTTCATTTTCCCCACCAGATAAAGGAATTTCACTGAAGAGTGAACACCCAGTTTCTTTATAACAATATTAAAAGCATCACACTAGACAAAGTTTTCTTGTTTCCAAAATACTTAATATTTTTAATCCAACCCTGTTTTGTAATTATACAATACACTACATCATTAATTGTTACAAAAATGTTAAATCCATTAAGTAAATCAAGATTCTATGTAACATCTTCAGGAGCACAGATTCTTAGTGTTACTTCAACAGTTTCTGACTTTTCTTTCTCTGCTGTGGGAGCTCCTTCACCCAATAGCCTTTAAGATACCAGCCCACTTGGGTGTCTTAAATGCAGCTGTAAAACATGGCCTCACTCTCTCACTTCTGGCTATTAGATTTGGTTCCTGTTCCCTGTTCATGCAGAGGACTGTGATCTAGGACTGTGATGTATGAGTCTACCCCTAAATAAATAGCCCTTTATTATACACAATTCTGAACTAGTGTGGGATTATTTTATAACTTCTGTCATAATCTAGGGCCCAAACATGGGGACCAGTTTACCCTTTCTGGGATCAACCCACCAGCCGCATGGTGAGTTGATCCACCATCTATCTAAATCTACCATCCATGGCTCTAGCTGGCATTAGCAGCAGGCTGCTGTTCAGCACTCCCAGGCTTGTGATCCACACACTGCTTCTTAGTGCATCACACCCCGGCCCACGGGCTGCTGTCTGCAATCACCGTGATGCACACACATTCCGCAACTTGCACTGATGGAAAATTTTGGGTTTTCTCTTTATCCTGGTCCCCAATTCTCAGAATTGCTTAATTATCTTAATAACTGCTCTTAATTTGTTAAACAAAGCATATTGTAAGTACCTAAGTAAGCAACACCACTGCTGCTGGCATCTCTTGTCCACAGGGCTGCAACTGCAGCACCTGCTGTCCAATAATGATTATTACACCTACTCTAATTCATTGTCATTGACTTATGACAGGTAAGATTTGAAAAACTTCAAAAATTGCTGATAACATAACTATCCAGGAGTTCAATAATTATTTTGCTTATGCTATGGATGGCATTCTACAAGACTTATGTGGTTTTCCTTCTATGTTATTTTATTTGATTCTAGGAACTAGTTTTGTTTTATATATTATCTCATTAAAAATGGTTTGACAACAGGGCCAAGGATGAGACACTTTTAGAAATAATACAGACCTTACAGACTAATAATGGATAGCTAGCTGAGAATATCAACTATGGAGAGGGATAACACCAATTGGACAGAATTAACTGAAAAAATTTGTGCTGTTGAATTTAACAATTGGAATCTGTTGAAAAGGAAGATAATATGCATACCATTGAAATTATATTCAAGGATGAGATGTTATCTTTACTGGACAAGTTTCATACCTTGGAATCCTCAGTGAGGGCATTAGAACAGAACACTGGATAGGAGATTTAGACTTTATAAAAGGCAGTAGTAAAAAGAATTGAGCACTGGACTGAGCTCTCAAGGTCCCAGTGAGGAGCAGAAGGAGGGAGAACCTGAGCAAAGAAGTCGGGACCACGAGGGGTGCACCCACCCACTGAGACAGTGGATCTGATCTACTGGGAGCTTACCAGGGCCAGCTGGACTGTGACTGAAAAAGCATGGGATAAAACCGGACTCTCTGAACATGGCGAACAATGAGGGCTGATGAGAAGCCAAGGACAATGGCAAGGGGTTTTGATCCTACTTAATTTTCTGGCTTTGTGGGCGCCTAGCCAGTTTGGATGTTCACCTTCCAAGATATGGACGGAGGGGGGAGGACCTAAGACTTACCACAGGGCAGGCCACCCTGACTGATCTTTGGACTGGAGAGGGAGGGGAAGAAGGGTGGCAGGAGGGGGGAAGGAGGAGGGGGAGAAAGAGAGGAGGCTGGGAGGAGGCGGAAACTTGTTTTTTTTTTTCCTTTTCTCAATAAAAAAAAATTGGAAAAAAAAAGAATTGAAAAGATTGAGGAATGTATTGAACTTGACAGGAGGTGCAAGGACAGGATTTAGCCTCATCAGTATGTGCCAGGCCCCACGATGATTTACACAAAGATTTAAATGTGAATCTGGTATTTTCCTCGGAAAGACTGTCTGGAACAAAATAGCTAAATTCTTTGTTCCTATAGAGAGTAGATTGGTTATCATTTGCCTATTTGTTAATATCCACAAATAAGCTAATAAATACCATAAATATCTTTCTGGGTCTGGGTTATTACCCCCAGAATGATTTTTTTCTTTACCATCAATCATTTACCTACAAATTTCATGATGACATTTTTTTTAAACAGCTGAGTAATACTTTATTGTATAAATGTAGCATGTTTTCTTTATTCATTTTTCTGTTGAGGGTCTGTCATCTAGCCTATTTCTAATGTCTGCCTATGTGAGTAAAGCAGCAATGAACATGGTTGGTTGAACAAGTGTCTTGTGGTAGGGTGAAGTATATTTTGGGTTTATATCCATGAGTGTTATAGACGAATCTTGATGTGAAATGATTTCCATCTTTCCAAGAAAACTGCCATAGTGGTTTCCATAGTGGCTGCGCAAGTTTGCAGTTGTACCAGCAAGGGTTCAAGTTTCTTATCTCACATCCTTTTCAGCATGAAAAGTCACTTGTATTGTTGACTTTAGCCATTCTGACAGGTTTAAGAAGAAATCTCAAAGTAGTTTTGATTTGCATTTCCCTGTTAACAAAGGATGTTCAAAGTTTCTTTTCTTTTTTGGTTCTTTTTTTTTTTCAGTCTCCTAAAATTCAGTAAAACTTTATTTGTTCCCATTTTTTCACCATTAACAGAAAAACAAAGAAAGCAAAAATTTTGTGTTTACAAAGATAAATGGCTTTTTTTACCCAGAGATCAAGTACTCAAACAGCAATTGAAAATATGAAAGCAGCCTCTCCTACAACCCCTGAGCTGACTCTTGTCCCATTTAGACAAAAAGCCTTCACTCCACTTGCCAGAGACCTAGTTTGGTGCCAATTCAAGATGAGGGCCCGGAAATCAGGTCAATCCATTTTCATGCTCCAATGTAGAACAGAAGCTACACAATACATATATATATTTTTTTTTCAGAGTGACCAATTGATATTTAATAGTAGAGTTGGGGGTTCATACTTGGGAAGATTTTTTTTTCTACTCTTGGCAATTTATAGTTTCCTGTAGTTCTTTGTCTAGAGTTGGGGGCTGCCCCTTACTGAGGGAGTTGGACTAATGGCCTGGACCAGCTCAGCTACCATCTAACGCCACATCCTGTGCCTTGAGTTGACCCACTCTAACAGCTGCCCCATTTATGACCTGCTGGAGTCATGAAGGGACTGGTCCTGTGGAATAACCGTAGGCTCTCCATGACTCGAGAAACAATAGGGTATCTTAGAGGAATTTCGATGATGGCTCAATGCATTGGTGTACAAGAACCCCGAGGCCTTGAATCTGAACAAAGACTCATTGCAATGAACATTTTGCTGGTGGGGATGACAAAAGGGATATAATGCATGATTCACCACAGCTCCCGATGCTACTAGAATGAATGAATAGAGGTTGGATAGATGTAGGAGTGAGGTGGGTTTTTGTTTGTTTGTTTTGTTTTTAATTAATTTGGGGGGATACTGAAGGGGTGAGGAGAGACATGAAGGGACTGGGAGGTGAGTGGGATTGGGCTCCATGATGTGATATTTCCAAAGAATCAATAAAGAATTATGATTAAAATTTTAAAAAAGAAGGCTGGCTATGATTCTGTTTTGAAATTCCAGTAAAATACTGTTGAGTTCATCTGGGCCAACGACTGTTTTGTTAGAAGTCTTTTTATTACTCTTTTAATCTCCTTGTTTGCTGTGGATGTGTTTAAGTTGTTCTTCTCTTCTTGTTTTAATTTTGGTAGTTTGTTTGAATATGGAAATTTGTTCATTTTACTTAAATATTTTAATTTAATGGAGTTCATCTTTTAAAAGTATTCCCTTATACTCTAAATTTCTTTTATGTAATATTGTTTCCCAGTTCATTTTTAATTCTGTTAATCCGAGTCATTTTTTTATTAGTTTGGCCAAGGGTAGTTTAAGTATTGTTTATGTTCTCAAATAATAAGTTCCTATAATATTTGATTCTTTAGTAGACCACTTTTATTTAACTGATTTGGGTCTTAATTTTTATCATTTTTGCTATCTTCTTAGTTTGGATTTAGTATGTTCCTGTTTTTCTAAATTTTTGAGTTGGATTATTAAGTCATTTATGATTTTTAAAAAGCTATACACTTAAAGCTATTAATTTCCCTTTTTAGAACTGGTATGTGGAAAGACTTTGTGGTATGTTTGAATCTTAATAGAGAAATTTAGAAAAAAGATTTCTTTTTTGGTTTCTTTTTTAATCCATTCATTATTCAGTAATGAGTTTTTTTACTCTCCAATGAATTTGTCTGCTTATAAAAGACTTGTGCTGTGTCAATTATAAATTTCAGTGTATTATGATCAGATAGAATATACAAAGTTATTTCATTGCTCACAAATTTGCTAATTTGTTTCTCAGGATATACTCTGTTTTAGAGAACTTTGGTGATATTCTGAGTAAAATCTGTATTTTTTAGTGTTTCAGCCTAATATTCTGTAAATATCTGTTAAATTCATTTGACATATAATGTCATTTACTTCCAATGTTTCTCTGCTTAATTATGTTTTATCCAGATGGTCTGTCTATTGGAGAAAGTGGGGCATTAGAATCAATTACTATTGAGGTTAATCTGAATATTTAATTACAGTACTATATTTTTTATGAATCTGGGTTTACAGAAGTTTAAAGAATAATGCCATCTTGGTTAATTGTCCCCTTGATGAAAACAAAGTGTTCTTCTTTATCTCTTCTGATTAGTTTTAATTTAAATTATATTTTGTCAGATACTAGGGTAGCATCACTTTCCTGGTTCCATTTCATGAGGATGCTTCTGTCTATCTTTTTACTTTTTGTCTGTTTTTAGTATTAGACTAATGATGTATTCATAGAAATAGAAAATGTTCCTTCTCTTTCTGTTACTTTGATATATGTAAGTAGGACTGGCTGTTGGTCTTCTTCAAAGCTAAAATGTTTTTCTTATTTTCAGTAAAATCCTGTGTCTTTTGATTGGAGAAATTAGAGTCATGATATTTAAAAGTATTTTGGTCTTTATACGATGTTTGACATTTCTCCCATGTTCTTTTTCTTTGCTTTTCCTTTTCCTTATTTTAGTTTTAATACCCAGTACCTGATATTTAAGCTGCTATAATTAACCTTGGTTGTTAACTTTGTTGGATCTCCATTCACGGATAAGTCACTCCTGTGAGGGATTTTCTTGATCACAATATTTGAAGTGGAAAGAGGCAACAGCTTCCTGTGCAAACCAGTTACAAGGGAGATGTAAAAACAAAAGTTACCTTTCTGTCTGCTTGTCTTTATTATTGATGGCACATTAATCTATCTTGTTGCTGCTATCGAGAGTAGCATCACTATCCTACTGATTCCCTACTGATACTAGAGTTACCTTCTTTGGTCTAGCATAAACTGAAGATCAGCTGCTCTCTGGAAATACTCTAGACCATCATAAATCTTCTGGGGCTTCTGAGACTCAATTGTGTGAACTGAGCAACTACCTGATGATGGACCCTTCTCTGTAAGACAGTCAGTGTTGAATTACTTAGACTATTTCGCATAAGCCAAACTAATACACTCTTATTGAGTATCAATTCATTCTAGTAGTTCTATTAATCAGGAAAGTTTTAATACACTAAACTTATCATTCTCTGAGTCTCATATCTAGCCAGGAAGAAGAAAAAAAGAAGGCAGCATCAGAAAAAAAGCTTATGCTGCCTCCATGTTCATTTTGAGTTTTTCAAAACTGCCATCCTTCAAGTACTAATTCTATAAAATTGTTCATGTTAACCAAAATGTGGATTGAGAAACATCGTTACTTGTTAGGAACATAGTCCATTTAACATACTAATGGTCTATTCTAAAAAATGATAACATTGGCAATAGATTATAAAGTGACATTCTCTGTGTTCTTTCTAAACTTAATAGGAAAAATAATTCTGTAGTTCAATGATTATTCTGCCTTTGAGAATTTCAGAACTGTCACTTTAAATTTGTGTTTCTAAAAACATTACTATATCAAAAATGTCGCTGTGTTAATTCCAGTTGTTTCTAAATCATAAAGGACAGGATTTGATCACAGTAGTTTTAAGAAGAAAAGTACATATTAGTTTCTTTCCTAGTAGAAAATGTGGTAACAAGAATAGTTTATTGTATTCTGATTCCCAATCAATTACAACTCTTTTCTTTCCCATAATAGAAGTATGTATGTACTAAAACACTACAATCTTTTATGCACTGTCTTTTGGTAAAATAAAACTTATATCCTATCTCCAGTGTCAAGCTTTGATAGCTGACTTACTTTACCTATAAAATGAATCTGGAATGAAGGAAGTATATTCTTTGAAAAATCTGTCCACCTGGTTGTCTGTCTTTACCAGACATCTTGCTCCTTCTACTAGCAATTTTCTCACTGAAAGTCTTCTACAGCTTGTGCTCTGGAAAAACACACATGCAGCACAAGACACAGCTTACCACAGACACAGAACATAACCAAGGAATATAGAATCATTAAGAATCTTTAAAAATGCTAGAATTTTTCATCATTGTATATCCTTGTGAATTCTGACTGCTACAGAAAACATTACAGAATTACTTGTCATCAAAAAGGTAGAAAAAGAATTCTGGCTTAGGTGATTTCTGTTGTAATACGGAGTGGTGGACTACGTTCCTGGCACCCGGCCACCCGCACGGCTAGCTTTAAACCCGAAATAATTACACGGAAACTGTATTCTTTTAAACACTGCTTGGCCCATTATTTCTAGCCTCTTATTGGCTAACTCTTATATATTGATCTAACCCATTTCTAATATTCTATGTAGCACCATGAGCTGGCTTACCAGAAAGATCTTAACCTGTGTCTGTCTGGAGTGGGAGAATCATGGGGACTGACTGACTCGGCTTTTTTCTCCCAGCATTCTGTCTGTCGACTCTACCTACCTAATTTTCTGTCCTATCAGAGGGCCAAGGCAGTTTCTTTATTTAACCAATGAAATTAACACAAAACCGAAGCCTCTCCCCCATCAGATTTCATAGACATTCTTTATAGACAGCAGTCATACGAATTTGAGAGGGCAAAGAAGGACAGCGTTTCAGCTTTTTCACAGTCATTCCTTGGAGTCCAGCCTTCATAAGATGTTGGTGACTTTAGTCAGGACTAGTTATGCTTCAAAAACAAAACCTTTTTAGAGAGATTTTATTGACAAATACTATACATGCCTAATTGCGTAGCAGAATGGCATAGAAACAATATGATATGATTTCTGAAGTAGCTTGAACAATGGCTTACAAAAATACATACTATTCTCCCAATCTAAAATAGTGTATCCTCTATTGCTAAACACACCTTTCAGATAAGAGGGGGTAGGGTCTGAATCGGAGGATCAAGTGGGGATGAAAAAAAGAGAAATGGTGAGGGAGGAAATAGGAGAAAAGACAGCTAAAATTAAGAGTGATTTAAGGGGTAGTATAGAAATCTAATACAGTAGAAACTTCCTAAATTATATACAAATATGAAGAAAAACTAAATGAAATATGTAAATAATGGGGAGTCAGAGTTCCAACTGGCAATCTCTTGTTACCAAATAAAGTTTCTAGTACTGAGATTGAGTTCCAACTTATTGAGTTGTTGGCCAAAGGGTCTCACAGAAATCCCCAATGGGTTATTGCCATGAAGATAGGTTGCTAACCACAAACTGACAGGCCTCATTGCTGAAGACAACGCACATAATTCATTGAAATGAAAAGTCAAGCTGGTGTCTAACTCAAGCCTTCAACCCTACAATCTAACATCTTATGGTATCAAAAGAGAAACATAAACCCCAAACCATCCACAGACCCTTGGATCAGCAATAATGTCCTGTTTGCGAGATATGCTAGAGTAACCGTGGCACAAAGCTTGTAGGAGTTACCAACCACAATGTAGCTTAAGGCCCACTCTATAAGATAGAACCCCTACAGGACCCTGCTTGGGTGGCCAAGATTCAAAGACTAGATAGCCCAGAAACATAAGGTAAAACCAAATATCACCATTTTTAAGAAAAAAAGAAATTCTAGCATGAATTCCAGTTGGTTTTAATAATAAATACCCAGAGTGAGATATAGGGGCTAATACTGAAATATCAGAGAAGCAGAGCGACCAGCCACTAGAGTTCTTACTTCTACCAATGCTCAGACCAAACAGAAGATCCGGTTTCAACAAATCTTCAGACTGCATGCTCAACCTGAGTTCTCAGACCACCTCTGAGTTCCTGTCTCTTTTTACCTTTCATTTCTCTTTCTGCCCAGCTGTATCAACCTTCCTAGTGCTGGGATTAAAGACATGTGATTCCCAAGTGTTGGGATCACCTTTGCGTGAGCTCTGTTTCTCTTTTAGACAGATTTAATCTTGTATAGCCCAGGGAGCCCTTGAACTCATAGAGATGGGTCTGACTCTGTCTTCCAAGTACTGGGATCAAAGGTGTGTACCCCCATGACCTGGTCTCTGTGGTTGACTAGTGGCTTAGCTCTACACTCTGTTCTTCAGGCCAGCTTCATTGTTAGATCACAAACAAAATATCAGCACAAAAAGTAGAAATAAAATGACTTCTATTAACATTCCCCTATGTTTATAACTCAGTACCTTGCTCAGCCATCTTCAGGGAAGCTTCCTCCTTCAGCATATGGGAACAAATACAAGGATCCATAGCCATACATAAGAGAGAGAGAGAGAGAGAGAGAGAGAGAGAGAGAGAGAGAGAGATCTTAGAACATTCAGCTCTAAATGGGATAACTTGATCAAATCTCTCACTTTAGAGAGAATTTCATGGAAAAGGAGGCAGAATATGTATAAGAGTCAGAGGGGATGGATGACACCTAGAAAACAAGACCCTCTAAATCAACATGAACAATGCTCATATGAACTCACAAAGACTGAGGCAACATGCATAAGGCCTGCATAGGACTGCACTAGGCCCTCAGTGTATATATTATGGATCCCAGTTTAGTGTTTTTTTATGATATTCCTGAGTAGACAATTATTGGGTCTCTGGTTTTGTGCCATCTATTGGACCCTTTCCTTGTGTTTATCTTTCTTGAAGTCAATGTGTTCATCCTTTCATTTTATCCCTTCAAATCCTGTTCATTTTATCATGAGAAAATGCAAACAAATGGTCTTTCCACTAGAGATCCAAAAAAATGGCTGCCTACCTGATAGCTGGGTCATAACCTAGGCAGACTATCTTAGAGTTTGCCTCCTAGAATTATTAGCAGCTAAAGAGAATTATGGAAGACACCATAATAGTGCAAATTTGTTACTAAGGCTGTCTTCCTCTACAGCTGAAAACACAGCTGTACTGCAATCCAGGAATGTGTGACATGTGCATGTAATCTGCACATAATCTTAAGGTTCCAAACTCACATTCATGTTCTGTTGATACAGTCTTGAAATATTTGATAAGGCTCAAAAAGCAATCCTCCTTTTTTACTTTGAACTACACCCAAGATGATGTAGATGGGCCTGGTGTGACTGTTGACTGAGATATCCCAATGACATTCATCAGTAATACATGGCAATTTAGGGACGTGACTTAAAATAAAAAAAGATGAAACATCAAGAATAAACAATTCTCAATATTTTGCCTTCTCCTTCTTCCTCATTTTCATTGGGAAGTAGAGTATCTAACAAGCTTGGAGACTTTCCAAAAGACACCAAAATTGTTAGATTGGGGAAAATATTAGAAAAATCCTTCCATTGGCAATGTGGACCATAGCCCATATTTTAGATTTTGATATACTTGTAAAATAAATTTTAATTATACAAAATTTCTGGTATTTTGTAGTTGTGCATTATAACAGTTTGCATTTTAAACAAAGAGGTGTATTCATGATGATACAAATGACTTTTTCTTTATAGCAAGCAAAACAAATTTCTCCATAGAGCAATAGGTTGAACACCAATGGTAGCTAGTGCTCAATATATTTTTGTGGATAAAGAAAAATAATCATGGAGAATGTAAAAATAAGCTTAAACTTTCTCTCTCCTAACCTACCTTTTCTGTCAGTATTTAAAGTCCTACGCAAGGGAAGTTAAACATTAATGAAAACTGAAATTTGAAATGAATACAAGGCTTTATTTTTCTAGTTTGCACAACATGAAATACATTTTTCTGTAGTTCATGCCTCCCATGAAGAGTTTGATCTTCACAGTGATTTTATCACTATAAAATTAAAGTTAATAATTTGATTCATGTTACAAAGAGGCCTCATCCTTTACTTTGATAATTAGAAAGGAAGGGAAAGTTCCTTTTCTCTAGTTAGCCAATGTCCAACTGATTTAAAAGCAAGTTTCTTGTGTCTTTATCACTTCTTTGCTAATTAAAATCAGGCAGTAGTTTTTTTTTAAATGTAAGAAAATATGACATTATTTCTGGAGAAAGCTGTAATATTTGTTACTTTTTACTTTTATTCAATTTTATTCTAATAATGTCTGTGTATGGGTGTATGAATGTTACAGCATGAAGGGGTCGCCAGTGGACAATTTCTGGGAGTTGGTTATCTTCTGAATTGGGATGGCAGAATGAATTCAGGGCTTCAGTCTGGTATAACATATATTTCGCCCCCCCTATAGAACCATATCACAGGACCTTGATTGATACTTGAATTATCACTTTAAAACTAACATCAGTTACATTTTTTATATTGTGGATATTTCAAGTATGGCTGACACTGAAAATTGAAAACTTCACAAATTTTCACTCTCAGATTTTGAAACATCATTAAAGTAGTAGCACAACAATATTAACTATTAATGAAAGCAAATGGTAATCCCCCAAAATATGGGATACTTAAACAAATTTCTGGAAGATAAAATGTGGTAGAATTGTTGACTGGTGAGAACAGAAGGCCACAGTTGTATTTATAAGCAGAGGGGGTGGAGGTGGCAAAGTACTAAATTATATGCCAGGCTGATCATGAGCCCACATTCAAACTGGCATCTATCTAGGTTAGAAAAATATTTCTTTTCTTTGAACCATAATTTAGTAATTTAGGACTTTGTCTTCAATTATATGTTTGAAAATACCTAGAAATAATCAGTATGCATACTACTTTAAAAATAGATGGTCAGAATTTATGTCAACCTGTAAAATGAGATTGAGGTAAGAGTTTGCTTGTTTTAAATCCAAATTTTTCTATATTATCCACAAACATTTTTAAAGTATATTTTATCTTTCTGATTCTATTTCTAATACTTTTATAAGTTGGAAATAATGATTAGATCATCATGCCCTCATAGTTATCTGGAAAATTATTATTTAAAGCCTAAGAATTATTCATGGTACACACTTGTATTTCTAGACATTCAGGAGCAGAGACAGGAGAATCACTTGAGTCAGTAAGCCATTAATTCAAAATCAGGAGGAACAACATAAAGAGAACATGGATCAAAACAAAACAAAAACAAACAAAATCCCTCATACAACCTCTAATGCATTAAAAATGATATATTATTCTTGTTATGGTTAAATGTACATTGATGATTGTTGAAATAGGAGCGGCGGGGCTGCATCCCCAGCACCCTGCCGCCCACATGGCTAGCTTAGCTTATGTCCCGAAATAATTACATGGAAACTGTATTCTTTTAATCACTGCCTGACCCATTAGTTCCAGCCTCTTATTGGCTACCTCTTACATATTGATCTAACCCATTTCTATTATTCTATGTAGCCCACGAGCCGGCTTACCAGGAATGATCTTAACCTGCATCTGCCTGGAGTTGGAGAACCATGGCGACTCCCTGACTCAGCTTCTTTCTCCCAGCCTTCTGTTCTGTTTACTCCACCCACCTAAGAGTTGGCCTATCAAGGGGCCTAGGCAGTTTCTTTATTCCTTAATCAATGAAATCAACAGATTGATATATGACACTCCCACATCAGATGATAATGATATTAATAATTGCAAAGAGAAGAATTAAATACTTGTGGCAAGGTTCTTCAAAATATCAAGGTAGTAGAATACTTTAAGTTTTTTCCATTTAATTTGATGATGGCTGTTGACTTGCTGCAAATTGCTTTATTATATTTAGATATGTTCCTTGTATCTCTGATCTCTCCACAATCATGATCATGAAGGGGTGTTGAATTTTGTTAAAGGCTTTTTCAACATATTTTGAGATGATAATGTGTGCTTTTTTTTTTCTTTCAGTGTGTTTAGATAGTGAATTACATTGACAGATTTCTGAATGTTGAACCAACCCTACATCTGTGGAATGAAGTCTACTTGGTCATGATGAATTTTTTTTATGTATTCTTGGATTTAGTTTGCCAGTATTTTTCCATCAATGTTCATAAGGAAAATTCTTTGTAGTTCTCTTTCATTGTTGTATCTCTGTGTGGTTTGAATACCAGAATAACTGTCACCTTGTAAAAAAAGTTTGACAATGTCCCTTCTGTTTCTATTGTGTGGAACAATTTGAAGAGTAGTGAAATTAGCCCTTCTTAGAAATTCTGGTAGAATCCTGTGCTGAAACCATCTGGTACTGAACTTTTATTGTTGTTGTTGGGTGACTTTTAATGATTGCTTCTATTGCTTTAGGAGTTAAAAGTCTATTTAGATTATTTATCTGGCCTTAATGTAATTTTGGTTTATGGACTCTATAAAGAAATTTTTAAAAGATATTTTTAAAATTTTCCAATTTTGTAGAGTATAGGTTTTGAAGTATTATCTGATGTTTCTATGGATTTCATCAGTATGTGTTGTTATATCTCCCTTTTCATTTTTGATTTTATTAATTTGGATAGTCTGTCTCTGCATTTCCATTAGTTTGGATGAGAGTTTGTCCATCTTGTTAATTTTCTTGAAGAATGAACTCTATGTATCATTGGTTTTTTTTTTTTTTTTGAAATTGTTCTCTTTGTTTCTATTTTATTGATTTCAGCCCTCAATTTGATTATTTACTGGCATCTACTCCTCCTGGGTATGTATCAAAATACAAAATAATCCAATTAAAAATGGGGTACAGAGCTAACAAGAATTACAACAGAAGATTCTCATATGGCTGCAAGATGTTTAAGAAATTACTTAACATCCTTAATCATCAGGGGAATGTAAATAAAAATGATTCTAAGATACCATCTTATAGCTGTCAGAATGGCTACGATCAAAAGTACTGAGGACAACTTCTGTTGGAGAGAATGTGGAGTAAGGGGTGCACTCCTCCATTGCTGATGTGAGTGCAAACTTGTCCAGTCACTTTGGAAATCAGTATGGCAGTTTCTCATGATGTGGGAATGATTTCTTATTAATAAAGAAACTGCCTAGGCCCATTTCATAGGCCAACCCTTAGGTAGGCGGAGAAAACAGAACAGGATG
>NC_022011.1:57382112-57382670 GCF_000317375.1 Microtus ochrogaster | reverse complement strand
AGGCCCATTTCATAGGCCAACCCTTAGGTAGGCGGAGAAAACAGAACAGGATGCTGGGAGAAAGAAGCTGAGTCAGAGAGTCGCCATGATTCTCCTACTCCAGGCAGATGCAGGTTAAGATCATTCCTGGTAAGCCAGCTTGTAGGCTACACAGATTAATAGAAATGGGTTAGATCAGTGTAATTATTTCGGGTATAAAGCTAGCCATGCAGGCGGCCGGGTGCTGGGGACGCAGCTCCGCCGCTCTTATTTCAACATTCTCAGAAAATTGGGACTCAATGTACCTCAAGACCCATTAATATCACTCTTGGGCATATACAAAGGATACTCAATCGTACCAGAAGGACACTTGCTCATCAATATTCATAGCAGCATATTCTTTTTTTCCATTAATTTATTTATTAAAGATTTCTGTCTCTTCCCCGCCACCACCTCCCATTTTCCTCCCCCTCCCCCAATCAAGTCCCCCTCCCCCGATCAAGTCCCTCTCCCTCATCAGCCCAAAGAGCAATCAGGGTTCCCTGCCCTGTGGGAAGTCCAAGGACCACCCACCTCCAT
>NC_022011.1:57362397-57381125 GCF_000317375.1 Microtus ochrogaster | reverse complement strand
TTCTTCTGTTGAGAATTCTCTGTTCAGCTCAGTGCCCCATTTTATAATTGGGTTGATTAGCGTTTTACGGTCTAGTTTCTTGAGTTCCTTATATATTTTGGAGATCAGACCTTTGTCAGTTGCGGGGTTGGTGAAGATCTTCTCCCAGTCAGTGGGTTGCCTTTGTGTCTTAGTGACAGTGTCCTTTGCTTTACAGAAGCTTCTCAGTCTCAGGAGGTCCCATTTATTCAATGTGCCCTTAGTGTCTGTGCTGCTGAGGTTATACGTAGGGTAATTAGATGAGATCTCCAGGGTAAACTGGGGTAAGGGGGTAGTAAAAGGGAAGGGATAAGAGATGAGAACATGAGGGAACAGGATGGTAGAGGTGGAGAGGGACTCAGTGGGAGAGCAATGAAACAGAGATCTTGATAGAGAGAGCCTCTATTGGGGTTAGGGAAAAACCTGGTGCTAGAGAATTTCCCAAGAATCCACAAGGATGATCCCAGATAAGTGACCTAGCAATTATGGAAGAGAGTCTGAACTGACCTTTCCTTGTAACCAGATTGGTGAAAACCCCAACTGTTATCATAGAGCAACTGATGGAACCAGGTGCAGAGATCCACAACCAAGCACCAGGCTAAGCTCCAGGAATTTAATTAAAGAGAAGGAAGAGGGGACTATCTGAGCAAAGGAGGTGAAGATCATGAGGGAGAAATCTTCAGAGACAGCTGAACCAAGCTTGTGGAAACTCATGAGCATTAGACCTACAGTTGTGGAGTCTCCATAGGACTGAACTAGGCCGTCCATATGTGGGAGAGAGTGACAAAGCTTGGACTATCTCTGAGGCACCTGACAGTAGAACTAGGATCTATCCTGCATGAACCACCTTGTGAGAGCCCATTCCCTATGCTGGGATTCCATGTTCAGCCTTAATGCAGAGGGTAGGGGCTTGGTCCTGCCCTAACTTAATATGCCAGTCTTTGTTGACTTCCTATGGGATGCTTTACTCATTGGAAGGAATGGCTAAGGGGTGGCTGGAGCGGAAGGCAGAGGGGGAGTGGTGGGGAGTAAACTGTGGATGGAAAATTAAATCGAAAATTAAATATAAAAGCAGACAAAAATACAAATAATTTTATACCTCTGATTCAAATTTTCCTTAACTACATTTGCTTTCTGTGTAAATATTGAAAAGGAGTGGCTATGACTATTTTGAAAGGAGGAGAAAAACAATTGAAGAGAGTAAAATTATCTACAATTTCTAATTTAACAAGTGAGTGGTGATTCAGACTGGCTCTTCTTAAATATTGTGGAACATCTAGTATATCCTCTCAACCTTCCAGGAGAGGAAACATAAGCTGGAACATTTTTGAGCTGGGGTAAATGCAAGTGAGGAACATAGGGATAAAAATCTTTTATTACTACTATACTAAACGGATTTTTAAAGAAGTAAAATTAAATCTAAAATCCAGAATGAGGCTTAGATGTCCAATAGTGTTCTCACTAAATATAGTGCTTCACTCTTGACTGGAGGAGAGCTCAAGAAAAATAAATGAAGGGGTTATAAATAGGAATGAAAAAGTCAAAATGAAGTCCTAGCAGTCAGACAGGATTTAACAGGCACACAGACAAGAAAAAATAGGGTCTAGTTGGATCAGTGTTCTTTTTTACTAACACATTTGATATGACTGACTTCCTGATTCTCCTCTGTCTGTATTTCAGGCAATTCATGAGCTTCTCCCAGGAAGAGGGAACTGCTCCTAACTCACAGGTGCTGAGAGGGGGACCAATCAACTTCCATTTCTTAGGCTGATCCAATCCCTTATAATAGCCCAAAGCAATGATTTCCACTGGAAAGGGGAACACATCTCAGTCCCAAACATGAAGGAAACTCAGACCTTCTAGAAGACTTGGAAAGCAGCTCTGGAAAATGAGGAATCAGGCTCTTTAGTTGCATTGCTCTCTCTCTCTCTCTCTCTCTCTCTCTCTCTCTCTCTCTCTCTCTCTCTCTCTCTGTGTGTGTGTGTGTGTGTTTGTGCATTTTTAAGTATTTGTGTATATGCTTATACTTTCATCATTAACTATCTTATTGCTCAGATCTTGTGTTTCTTGTATCTTTATTCTTTAATTTGACAGATGAAAAAAAAATCCCTGGAAATCTTTAAGCTCATGCAATCAAAAACATCTCTGTTTGCAAATGATAGGACCTTATACCTAAAATTCCCTGAAGACCAAAAAAAAAAAAAACAAAAAACAAAAAACCCAAACCCCAGAACATCTGTGGCTTTCGATATACCAATGTTATAGAGGAACTTTGGTTGACTGCCCAGGCAGCCAGATGATTCTCATTACTCAGATTTTGTGGAAGTTAGTTGCTCACACTTTCTGCTTACTCAGTTTATATTATATCCTTCTTGGTTCTCTGAGGAAACTGAAGAGTAGATAGGGTTATAGTTTTCCTTGTTTACCTAATGCAGAAAGCAAGTTATAATAGAAAGTAAATTAGGTATAAGACTTTGGACTCACCAAGATAGGATAGACAGGGAATATTTTCTCTGAATTTGTCAAATGCAAATGGACTAGATATAGTTGATGTATTTATTGCCTCTATATATTGTTTATAGTTATGGTATATAGTTTTTCTATTATTAGTTATAGTCTTCTTTTTATTTCAGACAAAGAGGGGAAATGTAGTGACATTTCACTTGTATTTTAATACAAAAAACATGACTGAGAATCAGAAAAGTAAAACATCCACACTGGCCAACCTCATAGACCAGGCAGCAATAACACATATGTTTAATCCCAGCAGCCACATTATCTTGTCATAGAAACCATACAGTAGTGGTGCACACCTTTAATTACAGAACTAGAGAGGATTACAAGGCAGGAGGAAACAGCACTCTGTCTCAGTCTCATTCCAAGATTGCTAGAAGCAAGGTCACCTTTTCAGACTAAGGTAGAGGTAAAAGCCAGTGGCTGACTGTTTTGCTTTTCTGACCTTCAGGCTGAACCCCAATTTTTCTTTCTGTGTGTTTTTATTAATCATGCTTCATAAACTTACTAAAAAAAATTCAAGGTTAACGGCACAAAGGCTTTATGTAAATAAGAAAAAAGAGTACAAGCACAAATGCCTTAGTGTACTTGCTTTTGTTTTATTGTTTTTCTTTCAACTCACTGGGGGGTTAGCCACCCAGATCCAAAATAAATACGTGGGTACTTATTCTTACTATGAATGCCAAGCTTTAGCTTGGTTTACTTCTAGTCAGTTTTTCTAACTTAAATTATACATTTACTTTTTGACTACATTTTGCCTCTGAGCTTTTTACCTTTCTTTATTTTAATTTCCTTTCTTTAGTTCTTGAGTGGCTGGCCACCAGTGTACTCCCTTCTTTCTAGTTTTCTCACTCCTTGCCTTTCTCTGGAGCCTAGATTTCTTATCCGATTTATTATTTGTCCCTGGTAGGCCCCCCTCTCCCTCTCTTTTGCATCACTATTGACCATTCAAGCTCTTTGTTAGACTAACCAGGTGTTTTAGACAGGCACAGTAACACAGCTTTGAAGAGTTAAACAAATGCAACATAAAAAATGCAACACATCTTTGCATCATTAAACAAATATTTCACAGCATAAAGAAATGCAACACATTTTAAACTAGTATTCTTCAACATCTGAGTTCGTATCTGAGTGATACAAAACTGATGAAAATGAAATGATGAAGACAATTCAGGATTTGATGATGAAATTCAATAAAGAGGCAGGAACACTGAATGGCTTAAGTTGAGATAAAAAAAAATGGTACTGAAAAACCCAATGACTCAACTAACAAAATAAAAAAAAACTTTAAAACTATAATGAACGAAGCAGGGGATAGGATATCAGGTGTCAAAACAAAAGCAGATGATCTAGACTAAAAAAACAAGAAACAGGAGAAATTAAAGCAAACAGACAAAAATACAGAAAGGGAATACCCAGGAGAAATGGGACAGCATGAAATTAATGAAACCTTTAAATTTGAGGCATATAATTTCATAAGGAGGTATGTGTTAGTCTATTGCTGTGAAGAGATAATATGACCATGACACATCTTATAAAGGAAAACATTAATTGGTGCTTGACACAGCTTCAGGAGTTTAATCAATAGCTATCATGATGGGTAGCATGGTGGCATGCAGTTAGACATGATGCTGGAAAATTAGTCCAGTGTTCTGCAACTTGGTCTACAGGCATCGGGAAAAGGCAAAGCCTTTTGGCCTGGCTTGGACTCTTGCAACTTCAATGAGCAGCCCAGTAACATACTTCTTGCAAGAAGGCCACAATTTCACCAGGTTATACCTCCAAATACTTCCAAAGAGTGCCACTCCCTAGATCATCAAATATATGAGCCTATGAAGGCCTCTCTTACTCAAACCAGTACAAACACGAATGCTAAATAAAAAGCATAGAAACATCTTCATTATTACAAAAGAAAATTTCTTCAAAGGGAAAATGTTTTCATACAAATACAAGAAGCTCAAATAGACAAGACCAGAAAAAAAATCCTCACAGCATGTTACAATTAAAACACTAAGTGTACATAACAGAGAAGCTGTATTTAAAGTTGCAAGAACCCAAGTCACACATAAAGGAAAGTTCATCAGAATAACAGATCCTTTATCAGTGGAAACATTGAAAGCCAGAAGTGGCTGGAGTAATGGATCATACATCCTACATCCTAAAGACTATGTTGGCTAATATAGAATAATATACTTAGCAAAATTACCTTCTATTATTGAAAGATAAAAAAAATTTTCAATGACAAAAGTAGCCTAAAAAGGTTTATATTCAACTAATCAAATCTAAAGAAATTTCAGAAAACATTATTTCAAGATGAAGAGGTCTAAAAGCATAGCCAAGAAACTCTGGAGATAAATGTGAATCTATAATTATTAAAACATAAAATACTGCTGGGAACATGAACAACACCAAAAAGCAACCAGAATGACTGCAATTAATACACACATTTTAATAACTATAAATATCAGTGTCTCAGTTCTCTAATCAAAAGACAGAAACTGACTGAATGTATCAAAAAACAAAATCCATCTATCTATGGCCTTCAAGAAGAGTATCTTGTTTAAAGATAGGTACCACATTAGAGTAAAATAATGGAGAAAAGTACTCCTATCATGTAGGACCAAGAAGCAAGCGTTGCAGTCCTAATACTGACAAAATTGACTTCACCCTAAAACTAATCAGAAGAGAAAAAGAGCCACTTTGTTCTAATCTCGGGAACAGTTAACTAAGAAGACATCACTGACCTAAATATATATGCTTAAACTTTGAGACAGACAATTTCATAAAACATCTACTACTAGATTATAAACACAGATTAACACGAATCCATTGATAACATGTGATTTCAATACCAACAAGTTCTTCAGTAGGGAGGTCATCTGGACAAAACAGTAAACACAGAAACATCATGACCTCATATATTAAATAGACTTAACAGATAGGCATTATGATAATTAATAATAAATGGAACCTCATGAAACATTGTATCACGATAATAATGTGTCCTAATATTAAAGACCTTTTCTTTAATCAATAACTTGGTTAAGGTACAGTCAAATTTTTTTCAGGGTAAAATTATGCTCAATTTGTAACAAGAATTATACAGTGTGCTGTCAGATCTTAGATTAAAAATGATGGAAGGCTTATTTTGGCACATGTTTTCCTTATTTTCAGTTCATAGTCTCTTGACCACACATAGTACATCATGTACACATAAAACACAGCACACCTGTGATTACAAGTTGTAGGAGACACCTATTCACCTCATACCAGCCAAAGGAAAGAGAGAGAATCAGAGTTTTAGTATCCCATAGGAAAACAACTTCCCATTAACCTCACTCACTACATTCAGGTTTTCATACTGGGCAAATCTTACATGGGTTGCCGTGGTTTTACATCCAAACTCTAGTAATATTAGGAGAAAATTAATATAATTTATTCATAAGTACTTCATGAAATTAATCCATAAGGCCATCTGGCCTAGAGTTGATATGGTTGTTTTGGCAGAGAAAGGAAGGGAATATTTTTTAATTACAGTCAATTTATCTAATAAGTAAGGGCCTTTTAATCTATTTCCTGTCTGGGTTTTGATAGTCCCTGGCTTTTTAAAGACCAACCTGTTGTACCTCATCTAGTTTATTGAGTTTATTTACAACTATTTGTTTGTAATTTCCCTCATTTAAAATATCCTTTAAGGATTTATGGCTGAACAAAATAAAATATGATCATATTCACGAACTTTGAACTCCTTCAGTTCTCTCTGGTTCTGTTCTCCACGTATCCACATCTCAACTTCTTATACTCTACTTATTATATTTATTAACCCACTAAGTCCATTTATTGTTGACGATATGTGTATGGTGTGGTGTCATCCACTGTTGCACGAACAACCTATCAGTGGTCAAGTCCCCAAGAACAATTTTTACTCCTTTAACAGCTCTCAGTTGTCAATTGCTCATTTGCTGGGGGTGAGTCTTCGTGAGTTTCTCCTCCATCTATGCTGCAATTTATTACCTTTTATTGAAAATAATCTTTTTTTTCAGATAATATATCTTAATTACAGTTTCTCCTCTCTCTACTCTTTCTAGTTCCTTTCTACCTCCCATCCCTCGGATCTGTTCCCTTTATGTGTCTCATTAGAAAACTAACAGGCTTTTAAAAGATAACAATATGTAATGTAATGATACAATATCTAATATAATATAATATGATAAAACAAAAACAAATGAATCAGACAAGGACAAAACAGAAGGAAAAGAACTGAAGAAGAAAAAAAGCACAATAAACTGATATAAATACAAATACAGTTGTTTGCACATCACGAATCCCATACAAACATAAAACAGGAAGCCAAAATATAAATGCAAAGAACCTTTAAAGTAAAACAAAAGGAAAATAAGTTTAAAAAATAAAGATAAAATTATAAAAAGAAAGAAAAAAGCCATGATAGGACATTATGAACCATGGAACATCTAAAGATGCAATTGAGTTATTGAGTTAGTTTTCTACTGGTCATTTACTGCTGGGCATGTGGCCTACTCTTAAGAATAGTTTGTTTTCCCAGTGAGCCTCCCTTGGAGAAAACTAAATTTTCATTTGAAAGTGGTTAGCAATTGGAGATGCTATGCTGCAATTTTTTCTGGCTAGATCTTGTTAAGATAAGTACAGCTGCTTGAATGCTACAACCATGCCAGATCCTGGAGCTGGTAATTTACAGCACTCCTACTGTATGAGACCACATTTTCTAGAGTAGCAGAACTTACATAAGAAATTTCTTCATATGTTGGGGGGGGCATGTATGTGGATGCGTGTGTGTGTGTGTGTGTGTGTGTGTGTGTGTGTGTGTGTGTGTGATTTATAAGAATGACTTAGAGGCTATGGTCCAACTAATTCAGCTGTAGAAGGAGGGGGGCACTTATTTGTTTCCAGCAGCCTGGCTAACTTTTACCTAAAATAATCACACAGAATCTGTATTAATTAAAACACTGCTTGGCCTATTAGCCCTAGATTCTTATTGGCTAACTCTTATGTCTTAATTTAACCCATTTCTATTAATTTCTGTTTCTCCGAGTGGCAGTGGCTTATTGGTAAAGATTTGCCATGTCTGACTCTGGCGGTGGCTCCATAGTGTCTCCCGACTCTACCTTTTCTTTTCCCAGCATTCAGTCCATCCTCCCTGCCTAAGCTCTGCCCTATCAACAGGCCAAGGCAGTTTCTTTATTCATTAATGGTAAACACAGCACACAGAGGGGACTTCCACACCATCCAGTCATAACTGTCTATGAACAGAATGTCTGCCAAGGCAGTAATTTCTCAATCCACTAGGCAAATGTCTCAGTTGATCTTCAGTACATGCTAGAATCCTGAAGAAATAGGCTCTTATGCCAGTGAAGGAAAGGTTTTGTTAGCAAGGCTAGAGCAAGCAGGCAAAGAAAAAAAAATTCTACCTTCTTCCAGGTTCTTATATAAGATTCCAACAGAAGAATGTCACCCATATTAAAGGTGTGTTTTATCCAGATAAAAGCAGTGTGTTTTCCTACATCAAAGGTCCAGACTAGAAGTTAATACACCCATTTCAGACCAACCCAGAAAATCTCTCTCAGGTGCTCTCTATTTCTGGATTGTAGTTCATTACAGATGTAGGCAAGTTAACAACCAAGAATAGCCACCACACCTACCTATTCCCTAGGGCTTATATTCTTTTCTCTTCTGAGATGTCCCTGATTCATAACTCTGGCCTGGGAAGAAATATTGACAAAAAAATACCATTTGGAGTTGAGTCAAAAATAATTATATTCAACATTTGAACCAGTTATGAGTCTGTGTCCAAAGCTTCCCATGGTGGAAAAGAAAGAAAGAAAGAAAGAAAGAAAGAAAGAAAGAAAGAAAGAAAGAGAAAGAGAAGAAGAAAGAAAAAAGGAAAGAAAAAAAGAAAAAAAAGCAAAGAAAGTTTATTTGATTGACCCTAAAGTAGCTGAGGTCTATGAGTTTAAACATAAATGTAATAACATCAGAATTTTATTCATTCATTGTCTAGATGACTTTAAAATATGTTCAATTTTTGAAATTTTTGATACATATGCACTATATCTACTATGCTATAATTTCGTATGTTTTATTATTTACTATAGTAACTTATGTATAACATTTTAAATGTGTTTCAAATATTCTCTTACCGCTAATTATTTAAGACAAGAGAATAGTAAGAGCTAAACGATTGTAAGACTTTAAGAGAATCCTGAAGCC
This sequence comes from Microtus ochrogaster, assembly GCF_000317375.1. NCBI lineage: Eukaryota > Metazoa > Chordata > Mammalia > Rodentia > Cricetidae > Microtus > Microtus ochrogaster. The sequence continues at coordinate 57,372,347 of NC_022011.1, read as the reverse complement.
ATTTTTGAATCCTCTCAGCCTCTGTGCCATAGTGCTTCCCCTCCTCCCCTGGGAACCAAGGACCTAACAGCTACACTCGCACGTACTCAGTTCCTGAACAATTACCCATATACGTATGTTTTGGTTCGGTCCCCTGGGAAACGGGGTCAAAATGACCTCTTACCTCATCTGATCTGGCAACAGCTCTCCAGTCAATTATTGGTAATAGCCCTTTCAAATAAGCCAATCAGAATAGTCAAAGAACAACCACCCCTTGCTTCTGTGGCCCCTTTAAAAGTAGACTGTACCCGCTATTCGGGGTCCCTTGGCTTCCCGAATGCTGGGGGACCCTGTCATGACAGAATTAATAAAATCCTCATGCTTTTGCATCGGCTGTGGTGTATGAGATGGTCTCTGGGGGAGACTCCTTCTTGGTGTTTGTACACTAGAGTCCAACACGATCAATCAAACTTTACATGGCCAAGCCGGGCGGTGGTGGCACACGCCTTTAATCCCAGCACTCGGGAGGCAGAGGCAGGCGGATCTCTGGGAGTTCGAGGCCAGCCTGGTCTACAAGAGCTAGTTCCAGGACAGGCTCCAAAGCTACAGAGAAACCCTGTCTCAAAAAACAAAAAACAAAAAACAAAAAAAAGAAAACTTTACATGGCTGTAGCTCTTCCTCTGGCAGTCTTGAGTATGGACAATTATTCAACTTCTGAGAACAATTTCTCTCTCACTACAATCAGCTTTGACACAAACTTACTTTTCTTCGGTAATATTCTTGACCATAATGTGTAACAGTCAAAGTCACTAAGAGTTATTATCAACATTCACACATTCATATAAGTATCTGATGAACACTCACCCTTTTAAATCGTTCCTCTCATGATATTTTGGTTTTGTATTCCTTGTTGTTTTTATATTTTTTCTCTCTTCTCTCTCTCTCTCTCTCTCTCTCTCTCTCTCTCTCTCTCTCTCTCTCTCTATTTTTATGAATCAATGTTTACCCATATAGCATAGAATAGCTTTAAGCCCACAGTTCTCCTGATGAATTCTAGGACTGCAAGTGGGTGCTCCTTCCTCCTTACTTTTGCTATCCACCATGACTGAACTGAATTTGGACTTCAGGCCTGTTCTTTGGCTACAGATTGCTGTCAATACTGTGGAATGTGGCTAGGAAGAGTTCTCCAATGTCTTCTTGTCTTTCTTGGTTTTAGCCAATTGTGCATTCGGAGCTTTGGCGATGGAGTCTTTGCTTTCTGTTTCTCTAACTCGATTTCTAAATGGCATTAAAACTCTGTCTTTCACCTTCTTTGGATATTAAGCAGGAACTATCTTCTTAACTTATCCCCCAAATCAATAAATTCTATATTTATTGTGTGAGAAAAGCAGATGGCCCGTTTAGATAGGACTTGACCTGTGCCATTAATCACAGTCTCCTCTGCCCACGCAACATGAGTCGAAACCCCAGCACTGGTTATAATTTCTCATTTATATTACTTGTCTTTCTTTGCTCGGGCATTGATTATGAAATCTCAGGCATGAGTTTATCCGTACCACTGTGGAAATTCTAATAGAAGTAACTACTGCATCTAACATGTTCCTATTATTAAGAAAACATGATTGTAGAATGAATGTTGTAGCACCGTAAATATATTGTCAATATTTAAAATATAATTCTAACTGCTAGTTATTATATATATATATATATATATATATATATATATATATGTAGTTTGATAAGTCCTATAGCTCCTAGAGGCATAGTTTACTCATATTTTTTATTAATTTATTTAAGTAATCAACTACATTTTTTATAATACCATTTTAGTGAGTAAAATTCAACATTTTCCTTAAAATAGTTTTCACTTCCAAAGAACATTTGATTTCTACAATTCCCCTACCTATCAGGATTATATGTTTTTACGTTTTTGTGTTTAAGAAAATAGTAGTAAACATTAAAACAAAAATTGCTTAAATGTACCATCTAATATTTAAACTTAATAGTCATATATTATTAAGTTCAGTCTGTTACAGTTCTTCTGACTTTAGTTTGTATAAAAATGTTGTCTATGTTCCCTTGATAGCCTTTAACTAATAAAATAAGAATTCAGGTTTCAGATATTCAGTCATCCAGAAATCCTCATGTATGTTCCACTTCAGCTATATGAAAATCGTGTCCCAAAAGGTGGTTGTCTTAACAAATAAAATCATTTATAATAGTTATTTTGAGTTATAGAAAATACAGATTTAAGATTTATTAAACACTTTTCAGTACTAGTAGGTATATTTCTCAAAACTACTCGCCTCAATTTTTTTATATTTGAAAGAAAAATAATGTTATAAAATCATTTCTATTACTTCTCTAAAAACTTTTGTAAGATTATTTTGATTATAATTTTTGCTAATATGTTTTTGTATTATGGTATGAAATCAACTACTAACCTTGTTAAGGGCTTATAATTTCTCATGGTACCATGAGTCATGACTATATCAGTCAAATGAATAATGTGTGCTATAGGAACAGAGCAGCTTGGTGGCATGTTTGTACCTGCTGACATGGGCAGGTACTCCTGTGCTCCTCTTTCAATCACTTTTTTCTCTTTGTTCCAGACCCAGACCCACTGAATGGTGCTGTGTGCCTCACAAAGGGTCCTCTCACCTCTCTTAAATCTTAAAAACTGTCACAAACACTCCCTAGTTTCTTCCCACAGTGCATCTAAATCCAGTGAATTTAACATTGAGATTAACAATCACAATTATATTTGATAATCTGAATTTGAATTTTTGAAATTTCAGAATTTTTTTCAAAGTATTTTTATTATTGTTTTTTATTGAGCTATATGTTTTTTACACTTGATAATTTTGCCTATTAAACCTGTACGAGTCCTCATGTAACTGATATTGAGCTAACCCCACATGTCAGGGAATATCAGTTAATTGTGGATCTTTGTATGGTGGTTGTTCTTAACAGGGTCATAACAGCCAACTAAATAAAACATGTGGCTCTATTTTTAAAAGTAGACTTTTCTCTCTTAAAAGACAAAAGAGTTGATAAGGTACAATGATTCATAATTATTTTGTTATTTAGTTGTTTGCTATTATTATTTTAACATTATTGTTGGGATCAAGTACTGCATGCTGCAATGAAGCTTAAATAATTATTTTTATTATATGTTTATATTTGCAAAGTACCTAACTGCTTAGTTATGGCAATACATGGAAAAATGCATAGTTTTTCTGCCAAGAAAATCACAATCCAGTAAGCTATGAAAAGTCATGTAAAGATAATGTCAATTCAAAGGAATAAAATACCACTGCCTGACTTGCATTGGTTTCACAGTTTATGATTCATGATGATAAACTGACTTGCCCTAATTAAACAAGTTGGGAATCAAAACAAAAGGTAATTAAATTCCTTGAAGTACAAAGGCCAAGATTAAGTGTGTAAACACTTTCTGAGGGAATAAAAACTGTGAAATTTGACACAACACGAGTGACCTGTTTATGGAAGAAATGAAGAAACATTGGTGTAATTTGTCATGAATAAAGTCAAAAATAGAAATAAAAGCCAAGGCAAGCCTTGGGTTACAAGGATATATCAATTTATATGGGTGCTTGTGTGCCAACAAGAGGAACTGGAGAGAGTTGAGGACAGCAACACTTATTTTTCAATGAGTTTAATTTCATTTGATTAGTAGAAATGCTGCCACTTAGCTTCACACATCCTCCGTTTTTCTTGATAAGGCATTTTTTTTAAGTCACATTAAGAAAAAACGCACAGGTCTGCCCGTGCCTCAGCAAAACAGGAATACATAAAATAAAATAAACAAAAGGCAAGGTAAAGTACAAGTAAGATAAAAATGCTTTTAGAGCAGCATAGAGAGGAAATGCTGTTGCTTCAGCTGGGATCCACAAGGATCTCATCGGAATGATGGCTCATATCTCTGAGAAGAGAGGGAAGAAGCCTTTACTCCTTAGTCTAGAGCATCACCTCAGCACAGAAGCTGAGCTTATGCACTTTTACCCAGGTTGCTGTGTCCAGAAGGAATAAAGAAAATATTTCAGAGGTTTGGAGGAAAGAGTGATGAGGAGAATTATGTCATCTGCTCTGTGTGAACACACACACACACACACACACACAAACACTTGAAAAAATGCTATTAGCACTTTAATAGTAATGCCATTTTAATTTACTTTGAAAACTCCTGTTCTCAGGGAGTGGGAGGAGGGGAGGGAAGTGGAAGGAGGTGGAAATTTTCAATAATAAATAAATAAATAAATGGATACATAAATAAATAAATAAATAAATAAATAAATAAATAAATAAATAAATAAATAAGCTGTGAACAAGAGGACTTAAAGACGGAAAAAAAAAAACTCCTGTTCTCAATCTCTCACAGTTCTTCCTATCAAACATAGTCACTGTCAATGTCATATCCCTCTGAGTTTCACATGGAGCACTGAAGTAACAGATAGTATTCATGAGAAGTAATTTAGGCTAGGACAAGAAAGTAAGGTTTTAACTACAATATAATTTTTAGGGAAACAGAATTGTGTATTTTGGCATATCCTTCTTCCAAAATTACTATGATACAAATACCAAGAACAGATTCTAAGCAGGAAGCAGAAAACTATGATGAAGATACTGTAAAGCTTATCCAGGGCTATATTTTATTGCAGAACGATTTTGTTTTGGATTGACTATCAGAGGAGTGCTGGGAAGAATTTTTGACTATTGCTCAATAAACCCAAGGAGGATGTGACTCATGTGCCCTGATGGTCCTATCAAACCCTGTATAGTAGACAAAGCTTCATCTATGCCCTTATATTTATTAAAAATCCTGTCTATATTTCTATTATACAACCAACCCACTCTAAATCTATTATAGTCCTCCTGTTTACTTAAAAGTATTATAACAGCCCAAAATAAATTCATACTTTTTTCAAGTAAATAACAAAATAGAAAACAGCACTGAATTTGTATAAAAAATACTTTATCCATTTTTAGAAGTGCACATGTAACCTTGCAAGTCTTAGCAGTTTGCTGTATATGATAATTCATGTCATATGTATATAAAAATTCATCAGCATAGAATGATATTCATACTGTATCTGGACATAACTTATCCTCTAGTTGTTTGCTGAAAACTCTATAAGAAATCTGCACCCTGATTATGGAAGCAGAAAAGGAGATTGATTCAGGGTCTACAAGCGTCTTCCATGACATATACTTAGACGCTTGCAGAAGTGTCACCGAATGCAAATGATTGCAACTAAAAAGTATGTGTCATGAGAAGTGCATTTGTCCATGTGGTTACATGAAAGAGGTGAAAGATATGAACAATGTATGTGGTTTTAAAATGTCAACACAAAATGTAGAGTTAGAAATTGGTAAAGAAAAGACTGAGTAGTGTCAGTAGAGTGATAATTATTTTGTAAGGGAATTTAGGAGACATACTCTGTAAGAGCAATAACTGTGATTATTTACTATCTATAGATAAGCTATCTCTAAAAAACTGGACATAGATACCAGCTTATAAAAAATAATTCTAAGGAAACGTTCCCAGGATAATTATAGTACAAATTAATTAAAAGGAGAAACGGTGCATTTTTACTGATAGGGAACATGTTGTAATTTTTAAATGAAATATTAAGTCAGAATTGCTTCCATTAGTAAAGCCATTTCATATTTTCAGTTTGTGCAATAACGTTTTTTCTTTCATAGTTTTCCTTCACCTACCTCTAATGGCCTACTGATTCATCTGTTTTGATAAAGCTACAGCAGATAGGTAGCTATAACAACAGAAATATGTTGTCTCACAGTTCTGAGGTCTAGACTCTGAAGAAATGATCACAGCCAAATTCCTTCCTTCTGTGGCTGTTTTTCTTGGCATGCATACAGATATCTTCCTCCCAGTGTGTCTTCACATGGTCACATGTACACAGCAGTTTCCTAGCAACCTCTTCTTATAAGATGCCAATCCTATTGTATTAACACTCATACCAGTTATATCATTTTAGCATAAACTACCTCTTTAAAATTGCTACAGAACATATAGTCATAGTATTAGTAACTTCAGTATAAGGATGAGGTGGAAAAGCTTTAAACATAATGTCATATTGCTCAATAGATTGAAGATCTCTGAGAGAAACCTGCATACTTGGGAGTGGGAATTATCATGTGTTTTGCCTTTTGAAATCTTTCATTTGGGAAGAGAGATAAGAGATGCACCAGAGCCCCTTGAATTATATTTTATCTCTTATCTCCTGACTACAAAAAAACAAGTTTCCACTCTAAATCGAAATAGTGTGTGATAAAGAAATTGTTTATTGTCTCATCTTATGCTTCATAGGCATTTAGGCTACTTACATGTGATGACCAGCTTTGGAGGTAGCACTGGAACAACCAAAATTCACACGCGCACACACACACACACACACACACACACACACACACAGCAACAACAACAAATACAAAAATCAAAAACCTGTGAAATTCTTATCTCAATAAATCATTAAAAATAATGTAAGGAAATTAGTAAGAAAACTATAATTCTCAGGAGATAAATATTCTTTTACTTTTGGTCTTAACTATAAGAGGGGCATGAAGGTAACAAGGGAAATGGAATCTATGTGCTTTGATTACCAGGCAGTTCTCAATGGAATGAATTTTACAGCTATCGCTTTGTATTGACTTCAGTTATTAAAACTTGCACTTTAAGACCTGCTGTCACCAGAATTGGCAGGACTGTCTGGTAGCCTTATCTAGGATTTTACACAAATTCTAATGGGCTGATTGCAGGATGTGGACAATAAACACAGCTATTGAGCTTACCAGGCTCAGCCTTAAGCTTGTTGTAATGACTCACTCACACAGTCATAGGAATCTGACCTTTGAGGTGTACAGTTGGCTCTCATGTTAGCAAGCATGTAAGCTCAATTTGCCTTAAAGGTCAGTTAGCACAGTTTCAATATAATAGTTCACAATAATATTGATATTATCATATTTAATTATTTTATAATCAATGTAGTATTAATGCAAACTTGGGGAAATATCTTACAAGGTTATTAAAAGTTTTAAGAGCAATAAAAGAATGATCAAATACTACTATTTCCATGAAGACTGATTTTACCAGTCTTAATCCTTCATTTTGGATTTCTATGTGAGTTTTAAAGCTCATAATAGCATATGTGTAGGTCCCTATGCAAGAATGGAGCTGCAACAGAGAGGAGACAAACTTGGCCTGACAGATGTAATGGTTTCAACAAAGATATAACAAGAAAGCTTTATCTTTGTGTTATTTTGTAAGTATTAAACAGTGATTTTTGTACTTTGACATTTAAAGTAGGCTAAAACAGATGATTAAACAACATGTAGAAATTCTATATCAGCTGCAAGGAGCAAGAAATAAAAGCCTGTTGTGTCAGTTAGCCTTTTGTTGCTATAACAAAATATCTGAGCCAATCAGTTCATTAAGATGAAGTACACATTTTGAACAGCAAATTTATATATTGCTGTCCGTGGTTGGTAGGCACTGTGGCATCTTGGTGAGGATCTTGTAGAGATCCTGGCATATGGGAAAAGGAACAGTTGGCATCTTACTGTCCCTTTTAAGGGCACAGTCTGAATGACCAACCTAATTTTTACTGGTCTCTTTCTTCTACTTTTCTCCACAGCACCAAGCTGGGAACTAAGCCTTGAGGGAATTGGAATTCTAATTCCAGCTTACAACAACTGCCAAAGAAAGGCTCATGGAGGACAAAGCATGAAGGATAAAATTGGTTTGAAAAGTGAAGGCAGAGCCTGAGGATAGAAGGTGGCTTTTACAATAATTCCAGGGAATCCAGCAGCGTAGTAGTTGATGGAATTGCTCTTTAAAACACAACTTCCCAGGGCCCACAATGTGACTTTACCAGATAGAGGTAGTTGTGTACATGACCTGAGTTCAGTTGTCATATATCACAAGATGGCAGGAGCAAACAGATTCCTGAGAGCTGCCCTCAGTTCTCCATGTGAGTCCTCACACAAACATACGAAATAAATAAAGTGAAAGTTTTAAAAATAACAAATGATTTTCTCATGATTACTGGATCTTTAGAGTGTGTGTGTGTGTGTGTGTGTGTGTGTGTGTGTGTGTGTGTGTGTGTGTGTAAAAATTAAATTGAAGAACCTAGCAGGACAAATAAAAAACCAGTATGGATTAATATCAATATACATTTCACACAGCAAAAACTTTCATTATCCATAAATAAATACCAAGAAGTCCCAAACTTTAATATTTTCTCAGAAGTTCTGAGTGACAGGAAATAGCAAATGCTTAATAACTCTGTCAGTGGGTGACCTTAGGTACTCTTAGAGAACTTAAGAAAAGGAGGCTTCAGTGTGTCTCATTTAATACAGATATAGTATATTTATTTTGAAGACCTGCCACATGAAGGTACTGACGTTTTCAAATTATTTTGTCATCATAGAATCAGTATGCATATTTCTAAAAATAAATAAAAACATACTGTAAAACACTGAAGAAAACTGAAGTAATTTGCATATGGTAAATTGATTTTAAAAATTTAGCCATTTAAATAGATATTCTACCCATAGCAACTTAGAGTCCTCTTGAAATACATAATTACAAAGACTCATTTCTTCCCATCTGCCAGAAAGACCATATTCACTGAAAAAGAACCAGATGTGGCAAACAAATTAACATGTGCGCCATTGTCAAATGCTGCTGTTCTGAGCATGCAAGTGACACGCCAATTAATGCCTGAGAACAGCTGGCTCTAAAGAGCAAGAAAAGTGATCACTTTGCACCATAAATGGACGAGTCCACAGATGTTCCAGGTTGTTGGCATTTGTAAGATGTATTTTAGAAGACACTGAATGAAAGCATGCTGTTTTACAAAACTTTGCTGGCTGACACATTAGGAAGAGAAACTTTGTGAAACATTTAAAGTGTGAATACAGACTTTAGGATGAGCAAGATGTGGTGTGCAATTTTTAATGCAGATTCAAGCAAACCATAGCTTAGCAAGATGGAACAATCCTTTCTTGTCCAGTGGTTCTGAATCCTTTGTGTTATCCTCATCAACAGCATCAACGAGAATGTCTTGAAAAATTGTGATAAAATTCCAATTCCTTGTCAACCCTTGTCTTCATGCATAACAGTATTGGCAGTAATGGAAAGATTTGGAATATATTTATGAAATGTACTTGAATCCTACTGGTCTTTCTTGACAAAACATCAAAAATGAAATTGACAGACTAGTTCATAATGCATAACAATATGCAAGATCAGCCTCACAGACTACCTGGTGTTTTTTTTCACCCTTTGAAATGCTATAAATATTTTTCAGAAGAAAGTCGCAAATCTTTACAGTTGCTGACATGATTGAAACTGTCACATAATCCATAAATTTTTCAATTAAATTAAAATGCAATTTTTGACTTTTTGCCAATCCAAAATGCAATCACTAACCAGATTTATCATTCAGTAATTAATTAAAATCCATATTGGAAATACTATATAAGGAACAAGATATCAGAATGGATTCAGAAAAGCAGGTCAAATATAATTTATGACTTTCAAATAAACAATTATATAATTAAATAGTCCTCCTGAAATAAGTAATAAATATGGGAGGGGTTTTTTATAGGTCTCTGAAGTTTCTCTACCTTTCAGTCATAATGGAATATAAGTTTCCACATTACTAATTCATGAGAAGATATATTCAGATTATATATAATTTGAAGAGAAATTGATTCCAATCAACAATTTCACATATTCAGGGATTGTTTTACATAGAATCATTTAGTACCTCAAATTCACACCCATGATTTTGAACTAAAGAATGAATATTCCAAAGTTAGAATTATGTAAAAATGTGTGCTAAGTAACCAAAGTAGAAGATTCATATAGGCAAGTTCAGTGACATTTTGAGAAAGACTTTTTTTTTCTTTTTTCTTTTTT
>NC_022011.1:57359990-57362297 GCF_000317375.1 Microtus ochrogaster | reverse complement strand
TAGACCAGGCTGGTCTCAAACTCACAGAGATCTGCCTGCCTCTGCCTCCCAAGTGCTGGGATTAAAGGCGTGCGCCACCACTGCCCGGCTGAGAAAGACTTTTCAATAACAAAGTTGGAAATTCAAACTGTAAATGAGATTTTAAATCACCTTAAACAAACCAGGTTCACACGATTCTGTTTCTCTCATCAGGAATATCTAAACATTGCTAACCATGGTGAAACTACAGGTGTTTTCCTTTTGGACTCTTTAGGGATTGGAGAAGGGTTATGTGTGCCTTTGATGTTATGTGAAATGAGAAATAACTATTAATTAATTAAACACAAATGCTCTAGTGATATGAATTATTCATTCACGGTTTAACCTACCAGTAATCTTCTTTTGTTCCAGCATGACTGCAAGAACTTACATTATCATTAATACATTAGATGATCATGACAGAATAAATTAAAACCTGTTTCTAAGCAGTAAAAATCATAAGACATTAAGTGATAGACAATGAATACATTCGTAAGGTGATGATAGTACCTAAGAGAAACTTAAAGTAAAGGAAAATAATAAAGGTAACCCTTCGGCAGCTCAAAGCTACTGCACAAAGAGATTCTCCCGAAATATGAGCAACTCTGGTCATATTTTTAAGGAGCGTGATGCAAGTAGACTTAGCAAGATAAGACTGAAGAAAGAACTGAAGAGAAGAATGTGAAGTGGGTTCACATTGAAAATTGAGAACACGTATTGATACATGTGCTGGCGCATTCCTGCACACACATAAACATACAAACACACACACACACACACACAAATACACACACACATACACACAAGATGCACACAGAAGTTGAGACTACCAATTGGCAGATAAATTTATAAATAAATTTGTACCAGGTGGTGGTGGCACATGCCTTTAATCCCAGCATTCAGGAGGTAGAGGCAGGCAGATTATTGTGAGTTTGAGTTTAGCCTGGTCTACAAGAGCTAGTTCCAGGAAAAGAATCATTGCGACAGAGAAACCCTGTCTCAAAAAACGAAAAAAAAAAAAAGAAAGAAAAAAGAAAAGAAAAAGAAAGAAATCTGTAACATCCTTAGCCATTAAGAGAATGCAAATAAAAACTACTTTGAGATTTAATCTTATACCCATGAGAATGGATAAGATCAGTAAAACAAGTGACAGCTCATGCTGGCAAGAACGTGGTGAGAGGAGAACACTCATCTATTACTGTTTGGAGTGTAAACTTGTACAGCCACTATGGAAATCAGTGTGAAAGTTCCTAAAATGAGAATTGATCTACCTCAAGACCCATCTATAATACCCATGGATATATACCCAAAGGACAATACATCCTACTTAAAAAGCATTTGTTCAAACAAGCTTAGTGCTCCTCTGTTCATTATAACCCAATATTGAAAAGTTCCTTAATGCACCACAACAAAAGAATGGATAGCAAAAACATGATATACTTACACTGCAAAGTATTACTTAGAAGTTACAATATTGAAATTATAAAGTTCACAGGTAAATGGGGAGAATAAGAAAAAAAAATCATCCTTGTTGAGGTAACCCAGACCCAGAAAAACAAATATGGTATGTGTTTACTTATATATGTTAAGTCAATAATAACCAAGCTACAATTCATAGAACTACAGAAGTATGTTATAGAGTCAGGAACTAAGGTAGATCACTTTAGAAAAAGTGAACATATAGTTATTGATGGATGGGGTAGGAAAACTCGAAAAGAAAGTTCAAGAGGGAAGAGGGGGAATGACTGCTAAACTTGAAGGGTACTATGAAAAACAAATACAGTAGAAGTTTCCTAACGTATATACATATATGAATGAGGTACAAATAAAATTGCAAAATACTGGGTGGGGAGAGTTCCAGCTGGATACTTGTCACCAAATGAATCTTTCAGTGCTGAGAATTGTTACATCTGATTGTGTTGTTGGCCAAACAGTTCTCGTGGAAATTCTCGAACGGCTCAGGCTTACGCCAAAAGTATAAGACATGCTCCACAAACTGATGGCAATGTTCCATTGCTGGAGACAATACCAGAACAATTCATTGAACATGGAGAATTTGAGCTGGTACTTACATATGGCCACCAGACCTAACTGCTAGCATCATTGGTACAGGAAGGTACTACACAAGTCACCAAAGAAAAAAGGTTAACAATGACCCAGCAACAAACTCTATGATCTATAATGGCTTCTTGCCTGCAAGGTATGTTATTTATCTATTTATTTATTTATTTATTTATTTATTTAGAAAAAAATCTCCGCCTCCTCCCAGCCTCCCACTCCTCCCCCCTC
>NC_022011.1:57354355-57355654 GCF_000317375.1 Microtus ochrogaster | reverse complement strand
AACCCAAAGAAAAACATGTAGCTATCCTCCTGGGTAGGGGAAGTAGACAAGATTGCCAGGCAAAAAATCGGGATCTTAAGGGTGGGGTGGGAGGGGGGTAAGGGGACATGGGGAGAAAAAAGTGAGAAGGGTAGGATGGGGAGAACTTGGGGCAACGGGATGATTGGGATACAAGAAGGTTGGATAGGGGAGCAGGGATGCACATATTTTAATTAAGGGAGCCATCTTAGGGTTGGGAAGGTATGTTAACACAATGATGACACAAAGTTTCTGGGAGTAACCAACCAATATGTGATTTGACTGAAGGAACACTCATGTTTATGAGATTTCTGCATGTGCAAATGAATGGGTTTCTGTTCCTTGTGTCTTCTCTTGGGATCTTTTTCTTTCTCTGTCTTAGGTTTTCTTCTAATCCTCATATGTTAGATTTATTTTTCTTATTATATCTTGTTTTAGTTTTATCTCATAAAATTCTGGTTTTTTTCTACCGAAAGGGGGTGGATTGGGTGGGAATGGAATTGTGGAGGAGCTGGGATGAGGAGAAGAAGGGAAACTGTCATTAAAATACATTACGTGTGAAAAAAAAAACTATTTTCAGGGGGCTGGAGAGATGGCTCAGAGTTTAAGAGCACTGGCTGCGCTTCCAGAGGTCCTGAGTTCAATTCCCAGCAACCACATGGTGGCTCACAACCATCTGTACTGAGATCTGGAGCCCTCCTCTGGCGTGTGGCCATACATTGAGGCAGAATGTTGTATACATAATAAATAAATAAATAAATCATTAAAAAACTATTTTCAATAAAGGGTGAAAACTAATTATGATGGTGTATATATGGAAAATTACATGATGATTTTGCTACCCACTTGCGTCATCACCCAGGAATCTTTACAACATAGTCTATAACTTACTTACATGGCTGCAAAGATCAGTGAAAATGATGGTTTGTTGATGTTGTTTAAAGTCCTTATGGAAATCAGTAGTTTACTTGAATTTCACTTTTCAAACATTTCAATAAGAAATGCCAAAAACAAACAAATAAACCACCTTATATTTAGTATATCATATATTTTCTAAAAGTAATAGACAAGGGCATTTGTTCAACTATGTTCATAGCAGCATTATTTCTAATAGCCAGAACCTGGAAACAACCTAGATGTCCTTCAGTGGAAGAATGGATGAAGAAAGTGTGGAATATATACACATTAGAGTCCTACTCAGCGGTAAAAAACAATGACTTCTCAAATTTTGCATGCAAATGGATGGAAATAGAAAACACTATCCTGAGTGAGGTAACCCAG
>NC_022011.1:57337887-57354040 GCF_000317375.1 Microtus ochrogaster | reverse complement strand
GAGGGGCTCCCAGGTGCCCAGGGCGATACCCCCAGTTAGTTCCTGGGGCAGCTGAGGATAGGGAACCTGAAATGACCCTATCCTATAGCCATACTGATGAATATCTTGCATATCACCATAGAACCTTCATCGACCCACACTGGAGCACCGGACTGAGCTCCCTATTTCCCATTGAGGAGCAGAAGGAGGGAGAAGATGAGCAAAGTAGTCAGGAACACAAGGGGTGCACCCAGCCACGGAGAAAATGGGGCTGATCTATTGGGAGCTCACCAAGCCCAGCTGAACTGTGACTGAAAAAGCATGGGATAAAACCGGACTCTGAATATGGCGGACAATGAGGGCTGCTGAGAAGCTAAGGACATTGGCACGGGGTTTTGATCCTACTTCATGTTCTGGCTTCGTGGGAGCATAGCCAGTTTGGATGTTCACCTTCCTAGACCAGGATGGAGGGGGAGGACTTTGGACTTTCCACAGGGCAGGGAACCCTGTCTGGTCTTCAGACTGGAGAGGGAGGGGAAAAGGAGTGGGGGGAGGGGGAGAGGAGTGGGGGATCTTAACAATATGGACTCTTGGCCTATGAACCAATATCCAGATTATGCCAATTTTCAGACCCAGAATTACCTAAATGAAAGGATGAACAAGATCCTCTTGAAGAAAGACCTGAAATAACTAAGAGTTTTACTGTTAAACTTTATCCTATCTTCCCCAAGAGGGATCTATGACCATTTACAAGGGTAACTGTACACTGCAGGGAAGGAAACAATCGGGCTATCCTGGGTTTTTTAGGTACTTGTTCTGAATTAACACTAATCCAGGAGATTTACCCCAGAGAAACTTGTAGCTTTCTGGCTAAAGTAAGGGATTATGGAAATCAGGTGATTAATGGAGTTTTGGTTGCAATTTGACTCACAGTTGGTCAAGCAAGTCCTATAACTCATCCTGTGATTATTTATTTAGTTCCAGAATGTATGATTGGAATAGATGTTCTTAGAAGTTTTAGTGAGCCTACTTGGACTTTGAATGTTGTCTACAGTCTTCACTTGGATGTGTTAAGCTGGCCCATTTATCAAGTCACTTGGGGAGCTGCTAGTCTTGAGTGGGTCCTGGGGCAGAAGAAGGTTCTTCAACAGCAACAGAGTAAGATGCTATTTGTAGTCTTTGGCAAGCCCCTATAGGTGATACATGGAGATTATTGGTACTTTGGAACAGTGCTCTACCATGGTCTGTAGAAATTAGTCTCCCCTTGAGAGACAGCTCTTGATCTTCTGTTGAGTCTTAGTAAATTCTGAATGCTTGACAAAGAGTCATCAAGCTTCCATGAGGCCAGAACTTCCCATTACATTCTAGGTATTATCTGACCCACCTAGCCGTAAAGTTGGATATTCCCATGGGCAAACATTATATAATGAATGTGAGATATACATATATGTATATTGGTCTATGTATGTCCTGAGGTCACAAGCAAGTTACATGAAGAAGCTGGTCAAATCAAATGCCTATGGTTTCTACTACTGTTATTATTCTTTTTTCTCAAAGTGAGTACCCATCGTCTCATGAGTGTGCCGTATGATAGGCTGACTGAGAAAGAGAAGAATAGGGTTTGATATACTTGCAGAGTTCTGTATACTCTACAAGTACCATCTAGAAGTGTACAGATACGGCATTACAAATCCTTTCTGAGGCAACACTGAAGGTCATCAGTGAATGGAAATCTTCATAGTGATCAAAACTTCAGGCATTATACACGGTCATGGAATTTTCTTAAAAGGAGAAATAGACAGATGTTTGTGATTGTTTACTCACTCATAGGCTGTAGCCAATGATTATCAGGGTAGTGAAGGACTTGGGAAGGATGTGATTGGAAAATTGATGAGAAAAGCGTTTGAAGAAGACACGAATAGATCTTTCTAAATGGGTAAAGGATGTGCAGATATTTATGTACCATCGAAACGATAATCCAAGGATGACTTCAACAGATGTCTCATAGCCAGTCGATAGAATGGCAGATGCTGTGCATTGTCAACCTCTCTCCTGGGCAATTACTGTCATTGCCTGGTGGATCCATGTATAAAACTCCAATGGTGGCAGAGGTATAGATAATGCATATACCTGACAACATGGAATTCTACTCACAAAGGCTGACCTGGCTACACCTGATTCAGAGTGCCAGATCTGCCAAAGGCAGAAAAAAACTTCAACCTCTGAGTGACCATTCAGGGAGCTGGTAGCAGTTTGTCTTCATTGAACCACTTTCTTTACAGAAAGGGTAACACTTTCTCCTTACTGGAATAAATAGTAATTCTGGTTACAGATTTCCTTTCCTGTTTGTAATGCTTCTGTCAAAACTACCACCAATGGACTTACTGAATGCCTTATGTACTCTCATGGTATTTGACATAGCATTACTTCTGATTAAAGTATTCACTTCAAAGCCAGAGAAATACAACAGTGGGCATGGGCCAGGCCTCCTTACCCTTCTTTCCAAGGGAAAGATGAATGCACTATCAGCCCATTCTATAGCCCCAGAAATCAGGGAAATCAGATCCACAACCCCACAATGCAGGGAAATCAGACAAGATAGGGAGTTAAGTCAAAGCAGGAACTCAGTTTATTACTGTGAGTGTCAGCTTATATAGGTTAAGTGACATCATGTAATGTGGGGGCACCTGTAGCCAATAAGAGACAGCCAAGCCCTCCCTCTGGTTGGAAGGGTGTCACCTGGATTATGCTGTTTCATCCTCACTCAGTAGCTTAGGGACTATCCTTCAAACTCGAGTCAGAGTTTTTTCTGTCCTATAGGCCTCAAGGTACAGGCCCTGAGATAATTTTGGCCTAACCTATCCCCCTTTTTTGTTTTATATCCCACTCTCTACCCCAGTCACCAAGCAAGAATAGCCCACTGGGGAGAGAGTATGAGTCAGGGACACCCCTATCTGGAGTTTTGCCCTTTGTACTCTCAAATTGAGAGTTCATCTGTGGGGTGAGATGCATCGAGCCTATCATAATGTTCTCAAAGGACCATGACTTGTACCTGTTGTATCTGTTTTTGGAATGCTTGTTTCAGACTTTGGAGAACACATGGGCCAAAAAGACAGACCAATAAACAAATAGCCATCGTCCCAATTAGGGAAGAAATGTGGTAAGTCATGGGGACAAATTAAACCAGATCTCATAGGGGGTCCTTGACTTAAACAAATCATGTCTTTGCTTAACTCATCTAGGGTTCTTGTAACTATCTTGGAATGGTTGGTACAGAAGCAACATTCTTCCCCAAGTGCCCTGCAAATTTCTCTCTGTTCCATAAACAGCAAGTCCAAGCCTCTCCTATTTTGTAAGGTTACCTTTGCTAAGGAATCCAAAGATTGTTGTAAATAACATAATGTAGCCTCTGTCTTTTCTAAGGTCGTTATCAAATGTGAGCAAATTATTTCCATTTCATGTTGTAAAATAACCACGGATGAGCTACCCAGGGCAGTCCTAGGCACTCCTTGCCCCATCAATGTGATCACGGCCAGGGCCATTAGGGGCTCTCTCTTATGCTTTTGGGCCAGGAATTCTTCTTGCTTGTGGTAAAGCACATGAGGAAAAATTAATGCAAGCAGGCACGTAT
Organism: Microtus ochrogaster; assembly: GCF_000317375.1. Classification (NCBI taxonomy): domain Eukaryota; kingdom Metazoa; phylum Chordata; class Mammalia; order Rodentia; family Cricetidae; genus Microtus; species Microtus ochrogaster. The sequence continues at coordinate 57,350,430 of NC_022011.1, read as the reverse complement.
CATTATGCTGAATAATCAGTGGGTCAGTGTGGGAAGAAATATCCATATCCTCGGCCCTGTGTCAACAAGGAATTTGGACTCCTCTATTGGTTAGTGAGAGGATCCTTCCACCTAACCTTTAGGCAGGGCCTTATTGGTAGGGATCTCCAATGTTTCTGGAATCTATTTTGTTCATCTGATTTTTGAAAATTTAAAATATTGATGGTTAATAATTCATTTTGCAATTGTAGATTGCAAAGTGAGAGACTTCTCCCCCTTTTTTATAAGGACCTCTTTGAGATACTGGTAATGTCTTTTGACAATCGCTTGACCTTGAGGGTTGTATGGGATCCTAGTTGTAGTGGGATATATTTCATCTCTGGAAGAATTCTTTTAATGTTTTACTTATAAAAAAGAGGCCATTGTCAGTCTTAACCTCTTGTAGTAGTCCCAGTGTAGCAAAACATTGTAAGAAGTGGCTTTTGGCATGGGTTGCCTTTTCCCCTGAATGAGCAGTAGCCCAGCATGCCTTAGAGTACATGTCTATGGTCCCAAACATGTATTTTAATTTGCCAAATAGAGGGTAATGTATTGCATCTGTTTGTCAGATGATATTGGGTACTAACCCACTTGGGTTCAGCCCTGGCTCTTGTAAAGGGGGCATGTGGAGAAACGTTGGTATGTCTTATATGTATGAACAATTCTCTTTAATTCTGTTACAGGTATAGGTATTTAAGTCCTTTCCAGTTGATATGAGTTAAGTCATGCATTTGGGTTAGCTATTTGTATAGGTAGAGTTGAGAACTTTATGAGACAGGCCCCTGAAGCTACAGCATCCACAGAAGCATTCCCTTAGGAAATGAGGCCAGGGAGGTTTTGGTGTCCTATGAGATGCTGAATATATATGGTTTTTATTCTAACTTGTGAGAGTGATTCAAGTTGTATCATCAAGGCAGAAACAGGATTAGCATCCAATCTGACATAGGCGTAGGGTAAGTGTGGCAGTAGGTTCACCACATGAGAGCTGTCTGAGTAGAGATTGTAGGGTTCTGGGACCTCTTGTAGGGCAATATATACGGCTATCATTTCCTTATACTGAGTGGGTCATCCAAAAGGGAGAATTTTGGTAATCTTTGTCTTGGTCCCCTCTACAGGGAAAATTAGAAAGACTGCCCCATTCTTGCCGTCATCTGTGCAAACAGGGAATGCTTGGGGCAGGAGCCTGAAAGAAAGACTAAGAGTACTTTCTAGTGTAGTTCTTGATATAGCTTCACTAACCGGGACTCCCCAGAGTGGGTGTCCAGGGTCCCCTGAAATCCCTCCAGGGTGAGGCTCAGTAGAGAACAATGTCTGGCTGCCCATTCTAAATTTTCAATTTTGAATGGAATTATTAATTTAATGGGATATTTTCCATGATGTCGGAGGGATGTGTTCCTGACTTTTATGATCACATCAGCTATTTGATTGACTAGAGAGTACACTCTGGGAGTGCCCCCAGGGTGGTGTGTACCCATTCAAGTGGTTGTGACTGATGAAAAATGGCAGCCAGCATGGTCTTTTTCCCTAATAATATCTAGCCTTGGATTTGAATGTTAGGATTATATCTCACCAAAGAAGCATGCTGGAGCTCATTGACGAATTCAGTGAGTGCCTGATGACCCTCAGAGAGTAAGGATATAATCTCATAAGGTCATCCCCTTTTAGAAAATCATAGAACACATCTAGTCTCCTAGCCCCTACAGGTAGCTAGGGCCTTACCCAGTTCATTTCTCCCAGTACCTTTTGTAACCCCTATAAAGTGAGAGGCTCAGGTATGATTAATTGTGGTCCATTCACTTTGGCATGAGTGAGTGTTAATTGGGATCCTCATATATGAAATTGTGGTACCTTTTGTATTTTGTTTTGGGGCTATTTTAAAGCCATGCTGTTGGAGGATATCAACAAGAGTGGTTACCCAGAGAGCTAGTGCTGATTCCTTCAAATGCCCAATGATTATATCATTCATATAAGCATATAGGAGGGTATTATCTTTTTTTGTCAAATTAAGGAGAGAGGATACTATACAAATATTGTTGGCCAGACTATTGGCCATCTCCTGTGGGAGAACAGCCCATTCGTATCTCTTGTCAGGTTGAGAGGAGTTAACTGTAGGAATCGAAAAGGTGAACTTTTCACAATCCTCCTCATGAAGAGGAATTGAGAAGAATCAGTCCTTTAGATCAATTATAGTGAGGTGAAACTGGAGGGGGAGATTTCTGGGGCTCAAGGTAAGTCCCTTAAAGGGGCCCCTACTAGCTCCATATCTGCATTGCTTGCTTGTAGGTCCTGTAACATTCTCCAGGTCCCATTAGGCTTATGTATCACAAATGCAGGGCTGTTCCAGGGGCTCATTGAGGGCCTTATCTGTCCTTCTTTAAGCAGATTTCTGGCTATTTCCTTGAGCATCTTAAGTTTAAGTTCAGGTAATGGCCACTGCTCCACCCATACTGGCTTACCAGGTGTCCACCTAATGGGCGGACCCTGGGGGCAGTGGCCTTCTACTTTTGGGGGTGAATACAGGAGTCAGGGTTCTGCCTGATGACACCTTGCTCAGTTTTATCACCATAAAAGGGTAGGAGGTCACTGGTAAAAATGGCATCCATTTGTCCTAACAAATCTTGTCCCACGAGGTGGGCATAAAACCCCAGGAGGATCAGAGGCCTCAACTTTCCTTTGTCTCTGTCCGGCCCCACCCAAGTTCTGGAACTGGCCATATCTTGGGACATAGATTTTACCCCAACCCCTTGACAGGTAGCCCGGTTGTGAGATCCCAGCTGGTTGGGACTTTTTCCTTTTTGAGGACTGTTCTGTCAGCTCCTGAGTCTATCAGGCATTGGAATATTTGTTCCCCAAAAATCACGGTCTTATTAGTTCAGAACCCCCCCCCCTACCACCACCATTGGAATGGACAAGTTAACTAAAGGTGTATCTTTTCTTCCTTTGGTTAAGGGTGCTGGAAGCTGTCTCTCATCTAGTTTACAGGTTGATTCGCTATGTGTTTCCCATTTATATCAAATTTGGAGAGGCATTCTAAGCCTCTCCAAATAATAACAAAGGCTAGACTATGGGTCTGGGTCTGAAGGGCCGCCACATCAAGACTGGGTCCTGATGTTCTGCAATGCCACAATCCATTGACTCATGGACCCTTCCCTAAGGCCAGAACAAACTCTCTTATTATTTTGGTTCATACCCTCACAGACTAGGAGCTAAGTAAAGTGGTCTCTAAGCCCAATTTTACCCAAATTTCCCACGGGGGGAAATTTTCTCTCAAGGCTGGTCTGCTCATGGACAATAAAGTCCAAAAGAGGCTCACCCGGTTTTTGCATTGTGCCTGCTGTAGGTGACTGAGTGTGTTTCTCCTCTAACTTTGCCCAGGCCTCCAGGCCTGCTTGTCTAACTTGGTCCCGATATGGAGCCACAATTGCAGCTTGTTGGACCCCAGCGGAAAAAGCCTTTCCCCTGTACCAGTTAGCATCAGATAAGTGATGGGAATTGGGGGGTTGGCCCCTCTATTGAACTCTGTCCTAGTGCGACAGGCCTCCTTAAAGAAGGGTGTCCATGTAACATATTGGGATTCCCCCAGGGTAGCCTTAGCCAGATCATATCAGTTCTTAGGGATACAAGGATGATAGGCAACCTCCTGAAGGAGGGTCATGGCCCAAGGGGATTTGGAACCATCCTCACCCACTGCCTCCCTCAATTCTTTCAGGTCCTTAGATTTTCAAGGATACCAGGCTAGGTGGCAGTTAGAGTCAGGGGCAATAGTGATTGGGAAGACTTGGGGTCCGTAAACCTTAGCCCTAAAGGCCTTGGTTTTAGTAGGGTTAGGATCCCCAAGAGGCTCCACTCCACATTCCTCTCTGTGAGAGCCCCAACCTTGCAGTTCCTCCCATAGGTGGTATATTCATTTCCTCCTGGCAAGAATGGAGCCCCTTTATTTGTCCCGTTCCCCTCTCCTATTTATCTCTTCCAGGGTGGCTGGGGACATAAGAACTCCTTGTCACAGGCAATATCTACTTACCTTTTTGTCTTTGCCTCTGCCTGCCTTATTCCTTCCTCCAGGACCACTCTGAAGTAAATTGTGCCCATTTTTGATCTTCCCCCTCATCTGTCTCATTTTCTCCCATTCTTTGGTTAATTGGTTAGTCTTGGATACTTCAGACCTCTCTCGATCTTTGACCTTTTCCTGCTCCTCGCCTGTCTCCTTCTCCCTGGCCCTTCTAGCCAGTTGGTTATTTTCATATGCTTTAGACTTCTGCCGGTTTTCTTATTCACTGTTGGGGGAGGCAGAGCAGTGGGGTGAAAACATGTCTTAAGTGCCATAGAAGTTGGGTAGAGTTCCAATGGTGGGGGTATATCAAAGTGTTTTTCCCTTTTTCTTGTTAGACATGTTTCTCCACCGGTCCCACATGTCTCATGAGAAAAAATTCCCAGTTGGTACTCAGGGGGCCAGGGTAATTATATCCTCCCATTCCTGGATCACACTGTGGTCTGACAATTCCAGGTCTCAGGATAGTAGCATATATCTCAGTGCCTTAAGCACTGGGGCATTTTTGTGTGAAGCTGTGTTACCCATCATGGGGTCCCACCCACCTTGATCAATCGTTTAGCTCTGGAACCAGCCTAGCCCTACATTTGGGCACCAGTATATTTGGGCACAAGTAAGGCCTCTTCAGCCTTATTCCCCAGGGAAATTGAGTGTGCTATCTGCCTGTTTTGCAGCCCCATGAAGCAAGATAATAAGATCTGCAGCCCCACAATGCACGACAATCAATCAGATGATATAGGGAGTTGAGTCAAAGCAGGAAATCAGTTTATTACTGTAAGTATAAGCTTGTATAGGTTAAGTGACATCATGTGATGCGTGGGTACCTCCAGCCAATGAGAGACATCCAAACCCTCCTTCTGACTGGAGGGGCATCTAGCTAGATTTTGCTGTCCCATCCTCTTTTGGTAACTTTGAGACTATCCTTCAAACTCTAGCCAGGCTTTTCTCTGTCCTACATGCATTGAGGTATAGGCCCTGAGATAATTTTGGCCCAACAGGTATGCACTTATGTATACCTGTTGTATGTGCACATACATATGTACACATATGTATGCATTGTTATTGGCATGTTCCCATCATCTCACAGAAACAGGCTTGAGGAAAGTTATAATTGAAAGCAGGGGGCAGCATCCTGGAAGGTTGAAATATAGTTCTCGAGAAGACTTTGAATCAGTGCCCAATATATGGTACGGTTTCACCCATTGCCGGAATTCATAGGTCCAGAAATAGCTCCGTTCACTATCACTTCTAGTGACTCCCTAGGAAAGTTTTTTGCTTCATGTCCTGGTAACCTTGAGTTCTGCTACCCTAGACATTTTGGTTCCAGATCAGAGAGCTTTCCTTCTAGGAAACACAATAAACATTTTACTGAGCTGGAAGCTCGGACATCTAACTGTTGACTTTGAACATCTGATGCCCTTAAGCCAACAGGCTAAGAAAGGAATAGCAATGTTAGTAGTTGTGATTTATCCGGGAAGCCAAGGGGAGCTTGAATTGTTTTCCCACATTGGTGGTAAGGAAGATTGTGCCTGGGGTGAAGGAGATCTCTATGGTATTACCATACCTTTGATTAAAATCAATGGGAAACTATAACAGCTAAGTCTTTGCAGGATTAAATAAGGCCACAGCCTTCAGTAATACCGACATAGTCTTGCCTCTGGATAAAGAATAAAGACCTGCTGGAGTACTTACTGAGGGTAAGGGAAAGACAGAATGGATACTAGGAGAAGGTAACTACAAATACCAGTTATGACCATGTGATTAGTTGAGAAATGAGGCTGGTAATTGACATATTATAATTTAAGAATATGTTTTTGTGTATATATATATATATATATATATATATATATATATATATATATACACACACATCAAGCATGTACTTGTGGCTGATTTCTTCTCCCTTTTATGCAATATAACATAGACTGAGATGATATTAGTATTAATATTTAAATTTATGTTATGAGATTCTAAAAGACTAAGCATTCCTCAAGGAATATTTCTATGTGTTGTAAAATATATAATATAATATATATATATGTGTGTGTGTGTGATTGTGTATGAGATAGTTATATCAGCTTAAGCATCATTATGATCTGCTTATTATTTTCATATGGAAAATAAGCATGACTTAAGGGGATGTGATTGTGTGTCAAGCAGACAAGTGGTGCGCTTGTAATGGTTAATCTTGATTAACCATTTAACCAAAAGTTAATTGTCAACTTAACTACATCTGGAATCAACTAAACCACAAGCAGCTGAGAATGATTGTGGGGATTTTTTTGATTGATCATTTGTATTGAAAAAACCCACCCTATATTTGGGTCATTTCTAGTTGTAGTACACACAAAAGGACATGAAGAAAGAAAGCTGCTTGCCTTCACTCTCTCTGACAGGTTCATCTGTCCTATTGCTGAGTTCACTGGTGTTAGAACTGACTTTTTCAGGAATCCAATGCAGGCTGAAGATCAGGAGCTCTACGAATTTCCTGGGACTCTATCACCAGATTTGGACTGAACAGACATCCACTCTCAGGGACTGAATATGTCCTGGATGCTTGGTGTTTCCCCTGTAAAACAGCCATTGTTGGACCAACCAGACCATAGCCTGTATCACAATCTTGTCGAAGGAGGCTGCTAGTTAGTTCCTGGCTGCTTAGCTCTTAATAATCACAGAGAAACATTGCTTGGCCCATTAGCTCTGGCTTCATTGGCTAAGTCGTAGACAGTAATTTAACCCATTCTATTAATCTGTGTATCACCTTGTGGCTGTAGCTTACTGGCTAATGTTCGGTCCAGCTCCAGTGGGGCTACATGGCTTCTCTCTGACTCCGCCTTTTCTCTCCCAGCATTCAGTTTAGTTTTCCCTGCCCACCTAAAGTCTGCCTTGCTGTATGTAGGTCCAAAGCAGTTTCTTTATTAATCAATGGTAATCGCAGCATACATAGGGGAGTCCCACATCACTCTATGCGTTTTATGTACATATATACAGCCAGATTTTTTCCTTTAGAAAGCCATGACTAATACGGCATCCTTGAAAGATCACCTGCCATGGCCTGTTATTAATTTCCTAGCCTCTGAGGATATTTAAATGATATATGTCTGCAGATTCAGACATAACTTGGACAAATGAAAGAAAATGGTGATGCTGGTCTTTCTGGGTCTGGGTTATTGCAGAATGATTGTTTCTAAACCATCATTTACCTAGTAATTTCATTTTTCTTGAATAATATTCCATTTTGTAAATATGCTATGTTTTCATTATCCATTTGTCAGTTTATGAACATCTAGGCTGTTTCCATTTCCTGGTATTTGCTTTATCAACAGGATTCTCATATTTTTCATCCTAATTAGATCAAATAGCCTCAGATTTTTGCTAAGTGGCATCCAAGAAAGGATGAAATGAAATGAATGAGTGTATTCAGCAAATATAGCAATGCATACACAGGTACAGCCTTTATTTTAAAGAATGAATTAGAAATAATACTTTCATAACAACAGATGGTTTGAATTATTTTACATGTTACTAATTCATTCTATGAATTATTTATCATTGACAATAATTAATTAATACACATTAGTGTTGATTGAACAAGTTTCATCTTTGTAAATGAAAAGAAAAAGCAATTACTCTTTGGGCTGTCTTGAGAAAGCGGAATGACACAATGACAATAGCAATATGAACTAGTATCAGCAGCAAATTATTGTAGCGCCAAATTTCATGATAGCCTTTTCTGTATTCATTTTTATCACTTGTGTAAACAACATTCTTTTGACCTTTTATATTTAGTAAAGTATATTTTCACATGCATTTATGAGTTTGTGTGTGTGTGTGCACCTTGTTTTTTTTTTAAACTGAGTATGTAAGACTGTGCTCTAATATTAAAGGACTAAACCATTATTAGTAATTGTATAGTTGATAAATATAAATAGTTTGTGGGATAGTATCCTGAGGTCCCTTTTAGGATACCCAGGTTTATTAAGTAGATTATCTTCACTAAGTCATCATAACCAAGGTACCACATTGTCATTGCTAGTTGCCAGTGCAATATACTAAAGGGAAACAAAAAGCAGAATGCTATTGAGTTTGTCAAGATTACCTCTAAAAATTTTACACTTTCCTTATTTCTGTGTCTTTTGAATCAGACAAAGTTCTTTGGAAGGAAACACAATTTACAAAAGACATGCATGCACACACACATACACACACACACACACACACACACATGTTAAAGAAAAGGCTGCTTATTGGTTTCCCAGCTGCCCAGCAGCTCAGACCTGAAACAATCACACATAAACTTTATTAATTAAATCACTACTTGGCCTATTATCTTCAATTTATAATTGACTAACTCTTATGTAGTAATTTAACTCATCTCCATTAATCTGTGTATCGCCACATGGCAGTGGCTTACTGGCAAGGTTTCGGCATCTGTCTCTGGTGGCTTTTCCTTGACTCCACCCACTTTTCTCCCAGCATTCAGTTTAGTTTTCCCTGCCTATCTACCCTATCAAGCCAAACCATACAGAGGGGAATCATACATCACACACACACACACACACACACACACACACACACACACACACACACACAATTAAGTCCTGTATGCCTTGTTTTATTATTCTTTTATGTCTAAGTGAAACAAATTTATAAACTGCCACTGTTTTACTGTTTTTATGAACTTTACTTTGCTAGAGATGATTACAATAGAAGTGAGGAAGAATCATATCCTCAGAGATCTGAGAGGGGAGAGAATATAGATGAGAGGGAATGACGGTTGAGAAACAGAGATAATTGTATGGTATTTCACTCTGCATATAGAGCAGCTCCTACAGAAGTGTGGCTGTGGGGCAATACAGCACCTGAGCATAATTAACAACTATCAACTCAGTTGACTGTTCAAGTCTTATATAGGAATTCTGATTTATGAAACTCATCTGTGAGAGTTCATCTGCAATATATTTATTAAAGCCAATCCTTCAAATTATAGTTACAGGTATGTCAAATATTTCTATCTGTAGTTATAGTAATGTGCACATTGTCTCCCTACCACTGAAACTCGAAGTATATTGATTTAAAAATTCCTGGTCCAAGATACCCATTACATGTGAAAATCCAGCATATTGTAAACTTTTTACTTTTATTCATTTTCAAGTTGCTGTAGATAGAGAGTTCTGCTATGTGGTGACATTTTTTTCTGACACTTCCTTAAAATCAGCTCTGATTGAAATTTGCACAGTGGTCATTTCCCTCCATGTCCTAAACTGCCATCTGGCTGTGCTTCTCCATATCTCAAATATTCCTGTTTTATTCACAGAGACCTGTGCTAGGATCACATCAGGTGGACTAATCCACCTGCTTTCTTTGTAGGAAAAAAGATTAGATATTCTTAGTGTAGACTGTATATGTTAAAGTCATATGAAGATAAATAGGACTTACTGAGTTTCCTCTAAGAGTGATAAGGGGAGAGGAGAAAATGTAGGGCAGGGTTGGAATATGACATGAGTCCTTAAGGTATTGGGTATGGTGGGAGAAAAACATCCCTTTCCTAAATTCAATGAACTTACTTCCATGTTGTTAAAAAAGTAATATTTTTTATTAATTCCTTGAGAATTCCATACAATGTATTTAAATTATATTCTCATGATTCCCAAACTTCTACAGATCTACCTTGACCAGTTTTAAGTTCTCTTTTGTATTTTTAAACCCATAGAGTCTGATTCATGTTGTCCAACTACTCTTGGTTGTAAGGTCTGTCTCAAAATGTGACCGGCCTTCATTGGCTAATCTGGTTAGTTTTTGTACAATTAACACAAATTAGAGTGACCTGGGAAGATCCAACTGAGAAATTATCTCCAGCAGACTAGCCTTCAGGAATGTTTTGGAGTACCTTCTTGATTGATTGATGGAGAAAGGCCCTGCCTTCGGTGGTATTACCCCTGATAGGTGGTTCTTGGTTATATAAAAAAATCAAAATGAGCAAGCCATAAGAAGCAGTTCACTAAACAGCATTACTCCATGGTCTGTGATTCATTTACTGCTTCAAATTCTTCCTTTGATACTCCTCAGTGATGGACTTTAAAGTCTAAACTGAAGTAAATCTTTTCTCCTTAATTAATTGTAATTGTGATGTTTCTCATAGGCATAGAAAACAAAAGCAAAAACAAAAACAAAACTAGAACATCATTAAAGAAAATTGACTCTCCCTCTCCTACTGGCTATCAAATGGCAATAGTTTCCCAGATGCTGGTGACGCATTTTATCCATAATATTCCACCATTGGGCTCTTTTGTCTGGCCTGGATTTGTTCAAATCTTGTGCCTAATGGATATGGAATATCCATTGCTGTATATTCGTATATTCAACTTCCCTGCTATGTCTAAAACACAGTGTCCTTGAAGTCACCCACCAACTCTAAGAATCTTTTTATCTTTTGTCACCATTCTCCTTCAAGTTCTCTGAGCCTCAGAGTGAGGGTATTAAATGTACAAAACCATTTAGGACCGAGCACTCCTCAATAACTGATTGACTATTTGAGGGTTTCTGTGTTAATTGAGGGGACCTACTTCTTACTATGTAATAGACAAAGACAGGAACATTTGTTCTATTTTTCCAGTATTGTCTGCTTAGAGGACTGAAAATTTGTGATGCTAATCTTGATTGTCAACTTGATAGGATTTGTAAAATGTTCCAAAAACAAAAGAAACAATGACTGGTGTGACATTGAGGGGGTTTCTGAGGGAACTACCCTAGATACTGCACCACTACACAAATTGGGGTTGATAAAAAGGGCAAATTGAAAGTGAACACTAACACATTTATCTCTCTACTTCCTTCCGAAAATTGCAGTGTGTCCAAACACCACAAACTCAAGCCACTGAAACTTCCTACCAAATGCAAATCAAAATGACTCTGAGATGCCATTTGCATTTCCCTGATGGCTAAGGATGTTGGATATTTCCTTAAGATTCTTTCAGCCATTTGAGATTCTTCTATTGAGAATTCTTGGTATAGATCTGTATTCCATTTTCTTTTATTCCTTTTTTACATTTTTAATTGATTTTCATTGAGCTCTATGTTTTTCTCTGCTCCCCTCTTTGCCTTTCCTATCACCCTACCTCCTTCCCCCAAGGTCCCCATGCTCCCAATTTACTCAGAAGATCTTGTCTTTTTCGACTTCTCATGTAGATTAGATCTATGTAAGTCTCTCTTAGTGTCCCTATTGTTGTCTAAATTCTCTGGGGTTGTGATTTGTAGGCTGGTTCTCTCTGCTTTATGTTTAAAAACTACTTATGAGTGAGTACATGTGATAATTGTCTTTCTGTGTCTGGGTTACCTCACTCAAAATGATGTTTTCTGGCTCCATCCATTTTCATTCTGTAGATCATGCTGGCCTTGAACTCACAGCGATTCAATTGTCTCTGCCTCCAAAGTACTGGAATTAAAGGCATGTGCCACCCACTGCCCAGCTTAGAAAATGGTTCTTTAGAGCAAGACTCCACACATCAAATGTCCCTATGTGTGACAACCACAATTCATTTGAAAGGAGAGAACTTTAGCTGAGAATTCTGCTGATGGGGTTTCTTTATCAAAAGCAAGTACATAGGAAATGTTTCTCCAGGGTAAGCAAGCAGAAACTCGTGTCTATGGATCTAGATGCCATTCTGAAGTGGCAACAGTGCTTTGTATTAATGTCTGTTCATTATCAATTTTGCAGACATAAAAAATGCATGATTGAGGGGGGTTACAGAGTGTTGTTTGATGGTCCCATAGAATTACTAAGACCAGAAAATACAGGGTAGAGCCAGTATCCCTACAAAGATGTCCCAAGAGATCATTCTTTGAAGCTGTGGTGATAAAGACTACAATACAAGGAAACCAGAAGATATTGAAGTCATCAGGATAGATGAATGGTCATCATTGAAATCTGTAGGCATGAAATAGAACGGAGCAAAAGAAATGTTATACCACAGGTATCAGAATTGGAAGGGCATGGATGCATATGCTCTCTGGAACTGAGATGATTCGTTAAGAGACCCCAAATGCCAAACACAGAAGCCTATGGTGAAATTGCCTTGCTATGTCTTACTTTATTATAATCTTTCTTTACCTACATCGCCATTCCTCTCTTCTAGAATGGAAAGGTTTAGTCTGTGTCTGTATCATAATAACATATGATAATTTAAAAGTATGTCAATTTTATAAGATCTCATCAGTGTGAGATTTCTTGAGTCCCCAGATACCATTTGGACTTATAATTACTTTGGGAACAAGTAAAGACTATGATTGAATTTTGAACAGAGATGGCTATGATCCTATAAGGATTATGTTTCTTCTTCTTCTTCTTCTTCTTCTTCTTCTTCTTCTTCTTCTTCTTCTTCTTCTTCTTCTTCTTCCTCTTCCTCTTCCTCTTCCTCTTCCTCTTCCTCCTCCTCCTCCTCCTCCTCCTCCTCCTCTTCTTCTTCTTCTTCTTCTTC
>NC_022011.1:57331186-57337787 GCF_000317375.1 Microtus ochrogaster | reverse complement strand
CTCCTCCTCCTCCTCCTCTTCTTCTTCTTCTTCTTCTTCTTCTTCTTCTTCTTCTTCTTCTTATTATTATTATTATTATTATTATTATTATTATTACTATCATTATAACAAATTTTCACCTCCTCCCATTTCCCTCCCCCTCACCCCATTCACCCTTCTCTTTCCTCTCCAGTCCAAAGAGCAGTCAGGCTTCCCTGTCCTGTGGGAAGTCCAAGGTCCTCTCCCCTCCATTCAGGTCTAGGAAGTTGAGGATCCAAAGAGACTAGGTTCCCACAAAGCCAGTACATGGAGTAGAATCAAAACCCATTATCTTTGTCTTTGGCTTCTCAGTCAGCCCTCCATGTCAGCCACATTCAGAGAGTCCAGTTTGATCAAATGCTCCATCAGTCCCAATCCAACTGGCCTTGGTGAGTTCCCATTAGATCAGCCCCACCGTCACAGTGGATGGGCACACCCCTCACAGCCCTGACTTCCTTGCTCTTGTCCTCTCTCCTTCTTCTCCTCATTTGGACCTTTGGAGCGCAGTCCAGTGCTCCAATGTGGGTCTCTGTCTCTTATCTCCATCCATCATTAGATGAAGGTTCTATGGTGATATGTATGATATTCATCAGAGTGGCTATAGATTAGGGCCAGCTCAGGTGCCCTCTCCTCAGCTGCTCAAGGAACAAGCTTGGAACATCTCCTTGGACACCTGGGAACCCCTCTAGAGTCAAGTCTCTTGCCAACCCTCAAATGGCTCCCTTAATTAAGATATATACTTCCCTGCTCCAATATCCACTCCTCCTCCATCCCAACTGTCCCATTCCCCCAAGGTCTCCCCATCCTCCCCTTCTCACTTCTCTCTTCCCATCTCCCCTTACCCCCATCCCACCCCACCCCCAAGCTCTCAATTTTTGCCTGGAAATATTGTATACTTCCAATATCCAGGAAGATCTCAATATCAATCTGAACACACTGAACCTGATAGAAGAGAAAGTTGGAAATAGTCTATAACATATGGCCAGAGGAGACCACTTCCTTGTCTGTAGCATAGATAAGGGCAACATTGAATAAATGGGACCTCCTAAAACTGAGAAGCTTCTGTAAAACAAAGGACACTGTCATTAGGACAAAAAGGCAACCTACTGATTGGGAAAAGATCTTCACCAACCCTGCAACAGACAAAGGTCTGATCTCCAAAATATATGAAGAACTCAAGAAACTAGACTTTATAATGCTAATTAATGCAATTAAAAAATGGGGTACTGATCTGAACAGAGAATTCTCAACTGAAGAATTTCAAATGGCCAAAAGACACTTAAGGTCATGCTCAACTTCCTTAGTGATCAGGGAAATGCAAATCAAAACAACTCTGAGATACCATTTTACACCTGTAAGAATGACTAAAATCAACAACACCAATGATAGCCTTTGCTGGAGAGGATGTGGAGTAAGGGGTACACTCATCCATTGCTGGTGGGAATGCAAACTTGTGCAACCACTTTGGATATCAGTGTGGCGGTGTCTCAGGAAATTTGGGATCAACCTACCCCAGGATCCAGCAATACCACACCTGGGAATATACCCAAGAGATGCCCTATCATACTACAAAAGTATTTGTTCAACTATGTTCATAGCAGTATTATTTGTAATAGCCAGAACCTGGAAACAACCTAGATGCCCCTCAATGGCAGAATGGATAAAGAAAGTGTGAAGTATATACCCTTTAGAGTACTACTCAGAGGTAAAAAAAAAAAAAAATGACATTTTGAATTTTGCATGCAAATGGATGGAAATAGAGAACACTATCCTGAGTGAGGTAACCCAGACCCAAAAAAATGAATATGGTATGTATGCACTCATTAGTGGATTCTAGCCGTAAATAAAGGACATTGAGCCTATAATTTATGATCTTGGAGAAGCCAAATAGGAAGGGATTATGTCTTGAAAATGACATGTTAGTGTGTCATATGGACAAAGGGTGGTGTTTTAATGATTAAGCTTAAATGTCAACTTATGACATTTAGAAGTACAAACCTCTGGGTATTCATGTCTGTAAGGGAGTTTCTAGACTAATCTGAAATGAGAAGGCCCATGGTAAATATAGGTTATATCATCCCATGGACTGTGGACCTAGTCTACAAAAAGAGGACAGTGTGATCTGAGTATCAGCATTAGTCTTTGTTTGCTTCCTGTACATTGTGAGCCACTACTACTGCTACTGACATTATGCCTTTCCTGCAATGATAGACTGTGCCATCAGAATGGGAGCCAAACTAAACTTTCTTCCTTAAGTTATTTTTATCAGGGATTTTGTCACAGAAACTGGAAAAGTAATGAATATACTATGGTGATCTTATTTTGTACAGAAAAGGGGAGAGATGATATGGGATGGCTGTATGCTTTTACTATGCTGACTGTAGAAACCTATCATGTTATCGATAGAAAACATGTGACTTTGGATTGAATTGACAATAATACGAGTTTTGGAAAGCCACATTAGTGAATAGTAGCATTTTGTATTTTCCAATATAGCCAGAAGTTAAGTAGATAGAACCTAAGAGTCAAAAGAAGTAGATGCAGTCATCCAGAGAAATAACCATTATGCAATAATTAGTCTGTTCTGGGTCAATCCTCCCCTCCCCCCCGTAAAAAGTCAAGGAAGGCTTTCACATTCCTTTCCTGCCATCCTAACCAGGAGAGCTAGTGCTAGACAAGAGAGAGGGGATTTGTTAATTATAGTAATTAAGATTCTTTATACTTTTCCCCACTTCTCTTCCCTTTTCAAGACACTAGAGTCATACAAAGTACACCCGACAGAGGAAGAAATAAAGGTTTTATTTAAGTAGGAATGTTTGTAACTAATTGGGGGCACACCTTCAATACTAAAATACCGCTCTTCTAATTATTATAAAATGAGTAGGAACTTACTGAAAACTGAAAAATACTGAGATTCACTCCATAGGTGCATTTGCATAAATATTATTGATTCATATTCCACAAACCTATGTGCACTAATTAAATGACGACGAATATTCACTTATAATCTGTTTCAGGCTGAAACCATGGATTTAAATTTAGACACCAAAATTACAAGCAATGGAAACACATGAAGGATAGGAGAACATTGACTGTTTGGATATACTTTTTAAAAGCTTTCAGTCTGCAAAGAAGAGAAATGCATCCACTGGTTGGATGTACAGGTCAATGCTATGTAGTTAAATGCTTCAGCTGAATTTAGGATAGAAGGTGGGTCACACATGAGATTTATCTCAGCCCTTAGCAGGTAGGGAGCAACATGAAATGTCCCAAGCTGAGTCACACAGTTTACAATCAGGAAGGAGGGGGATATAGCAAAGCCTTAGGCAAATGGCTGAAACAGAAAATAAGTAGGTATTGGAAAAGTAAAAGTGGAGGTCTTCAGAAGTCAATAATGCAGTGAACTGAAATATTGTTGAGATGTCATTTCCTTTCATGAAATATATATCTTAGGTCCTAATTATCAATTAGGTCCAAATTTTCAAGGTTATAGAATTCTCTTACCAAATTGCTTATCAACTGGAACATGAATTCATACACTTTGTGGTCCACCCACTGCCAATAAATAGTCTATAAATATTTAGGTTCCTCAAATATTTCAAATTCCTTTCATAATTTTTAATGAGTTAAGTTTTGTTTTTATTGCTAAATTCTATAAAAATGACAGTCATTGAATTCTAGGAATTTTTTCTTTCTTTCTTTATTTCTTTTTTAACCCAATGGTAATTCAGCAGAGAGTTGCTCAATTTCCATGAGGTTGTGTGTTTTCTGTTGTTTCTGTTGTTGAAATATAGCCTTAATCCATGGTGATCTGATAGAGTGGAGAGGGTTATTTCAATTGTCTTGTACCTGTTAAAATTTCCTTTGTAACTGGGTGTGTGGTCGATTTTGGGGACTGTTCCATTAGGTGCTGATAAGGAATTGTATTCTTCTATGTTTGGGTGAATTGTTCTGTAGATATCTTTTAGGTCCATTTGGGTCATAGCTTCTGCGAACTCCAGTATTTCTCTGTTTAGATTTTGTCTGGATAATCTGTCCATTGGTGAGAATTGGGTATGTAAGTCTCCAAGTATCAGTGTGCAAGGGTAATTATATATTCTGTGTAGTTTAATAAATATGTAGTTTAAGCTTTAGTAGTGTTTCTTTTACAAAATTGAACTGTCATTGTAATGATGTCTACCAGTATTCTGCAATACTCATATATTGGTGCCTATCCACTCACCAGCAGAGAGGCTTCCTTTATCAACTGATGGAAATAGATACAGAGACTCACAACCAAACATTAGACTGAGCTCAGGCATCCTGCTGAAGAGAAGCAGGAAGGACTGTAGGTACCAGAGGAATCACGAATATCAAAAGAAAACCCACAGAATCAACTAAATTGAGCTCATAGAAGCTCACAGAGACTGAATTACCAACAAGGGATCCTGCTTGGGACTGACCTAGGTTCTCTGCATACATATTGTGTTTGTGTAGTGTAGGTAGTCTTTGTGTACGATTCCTAACTGTGAGAGCAGTGGCTGTCTCTGACTCTTTTGCTGGTTTTAGGACCATATTCCAAGGGTTGCTTGGCCATCCTTACTACAAGGGAAGGAGCTTAGTCTTACAGAAACTTGACATATGTTTTGTTGATATCCATGGGAAGCCTGCCCTTTTATGAATAGAAATGGAGAAGGACAAGATTGCAGGGGCAGCAGGAAGGTGGGGTAGGAAAAGGACTTGGGGGAGAAAAGGGAGGGGGAACTGTAGTAAGGATGAAAATACATAAATACATCTTAAAAAAATAAATAGGTAAATTTTTTAAAAATCACACTTCTTTGGGCAAAGGTCTTGCTGAATTGTTGATTTAGACAGAATCAAGGCTAAGCATCACTTAGAAACTTTTAACTTTGGTGCTAACTGTGTCTGCTTTGAATAGTAGAAAATTAACAGTAGATAGTTTATAGGTTTTCCATGTCACTCTTTAGTTAGGGGATTGCTCAAGAGGAAATCTGTAGTGACAGAGTCTAAGCTTGAATTGGGGAGAGGGATATATCTATTTTTGTTTGAATGTTTTCTTCAGTGAGGTTCTGATCCCTAACTTTGTCATTTGTTGCAGATAACTCTTTGTCAGTGAAACCAATGGCAGGTAGAAAATATATGTAAAACATTGTATCTGTGCTGAATATCAATGTTTTATTGTCACTATTCCATAGCTGTATAACCTAACTACCAAGGGCAGAAGACTTATTAAAACTTTTTCTTAAGTTTCTTGAATAGTCTACAGGTGAATGACATTGTGAGGAAGATGTAGATAAATCAATACTCATTTTTATAAAAAAAGATTTCATCATCCAGTGATTTTGATTTCCTTGAAGTTCTTAGGATCAGTGTACTACAGATGTAGAGAGAAGGCTCTACTTTTCTGTAGTAACCGACAGTTTTCCTTACATCATCATTATTAAACTGTTAACTGGGAATGATGGCAGATTCTGTCCTTTCTATCTAATTAATTCTGACCCACTGTCTTCACTTTGCTACAACCTTCCCCATGACAACAATCCTCTTGTAGCCTCTGGTAAAGAATTTTTGACACAGACTCATTTGTAATTTGAGAATCCTTTAAGAAAAATAGAACTATTATAAAAGTCACTGCTATAACATATAAGGAAACATTCATTTTATTATCCTTGAAAGCAGAGAAAGACAAGTACCAGGAAGATTAGCTTAGCAAAGTAAAGAACCCCATCAAGTAAATTAGCCAAAGACACAGATATTAACTGGAAAGCAATGGAATCTCAAGTACAGGAATGTGATGCCTTGGTCATTGTCCCTAGATCCTTGACTTCTGACATCATTTGAACTTGGTGGGTTCTCAGAAATGCTTAACTCTTGCTATTTACCCATACTTAAACATGATATAAGATATTTTGCTTAGAAGACAGTTTCTGGAAAGCTAACACTACAGACAAACCCTGGAGTTGTAGGCATTATATACACCAGAGAGTGCTATGTCAAGACTAGCAGGCTATTTGATAACATGAGGATGAGTGTCTTGAATTTAAACATTAATTTGTCATGTAGAAAAGAAAACCAAACAATTTTACCACTGTGAAAAGGAACCAGGGAGATGGTGTGGTATTCACTTCAAGGACAGTCTATGGAAACCTGACAAAAGTTGGTACCTTTACTAAACAAGAAAAAATTCAGAAACACCCTTGAAAATAGTTGGGTAAAGAAGCTTAGATGGACAATTAGAGTAACTATGTCTGGTAATTCTAGAAAACCTATGGCTATCCAGATTCTATGGATAATTCTATCCAGATTTAGCATACAGCTAAACAGATTTTACTTAGCAAAATGGTACAGAATGTTTCAGTGATGTATGTATAAGAAATTTGTGAATGTCTGCATAAATATCCTCTGCAGATGAGGCCTGATTCTTTAAAGATGCTGCCAGAACAGGGTTTCTCATTTCAACATTGAAGTGTGCTACTGAATTAGTAGTGTCCAGGTGTGATGTGGGAATGATTTCTTATTAATAAAGAAACTGCCTAGGCCCATTTCATAGGCCAACCCTTAGGTAGGCGGAGAAAACAGAACA
>NC_022011.1:57319286-57328642 GCF_000317375.1 Microtus ochrogaster | reverse complement strand
TGGGTCAGGCAGTGATTAAAAGAATACAGTTTCCGTGTAATTATTTCGGGGCATAAGCTAAGCTAGCCATGCAGGCGGCCGGGTGCCGGGGGCATAAGCTAAGCTAGCAAGGTGGGCGGCAGGGTGCCTGGGACACAGCCCCTGCCGCTCTTATTTCAACACAGGTGGCTGGAAATTAATTTCTATGTGAAATATGAGGGAATTGATTGAAAGATCAGCATAGCTGCAGGGGACAGAACTAAGCATCAATATGTTGAGGGTTCCTAAAACACAGTGCTCGTTAGAGTAAACTAGATGGACTATCAACAATGACATTGCTTCATTCATAAAACGCAAACAATAAACCAGAGTGAATGATCAGGAAACCAAAGGAAAATGACCCAATAAAAAGTTATTATACCCCTTCTTGAGCCAATATTACAGCAGGTTGATATATGAAGGGCCTGAATGTTGAATGGTATCATCACAGTGAAATATTGTACAAGATAGATTAAGCAGTTATTTCTTGAGTTCTTCCACAAAACAATCTATTAACACATACCTGGTGTGGTGGTATATGTTTGAAATGCTTCCCGTCTAACTGTTTGGGGAGATTGAGGGATGTGCAGCCTTGCTGGAGGATGAGCATCACTGGAATTGAGCTTTGATAGTTTACAGCCTTCTCCAACCTCTGCTTCACTTACTCTACTTCATTTGTGCAATTGAAGACATGACCACTCAGCTTCCTGCTGCCATGCTTGTAACTTGTTGCTGAATCTTACTGCCATGATGCACTTTTATTTCACTGGAATTGTAACCAAAAATAAACTTTTTCTTTCATAAGTTGCCTCTGTCGTGGTATCTTATCACAGCAACAGAAAAACAATTAATATGGATAATCATGAAATACATGGTTTTGAGACAATAAGTAGAGGCTGGTTAAAATTCATTTCATTCCTATTCTGTTTTTTCCCAAGTTCTCATACACATAGGTGAGGTTTACCCTGTCCCTGTTACTTAGTACACTCATTTGGCTACTGTTGCTAGAACTCAGTAACTTATTCTTCTGTTATTTTCCTGTTCAAGAAATCAGGCAGGATGCTTGCAATGATTGTCACTTGGGACTTCTACTGCTGGTACTATTGGCTGAATCTCTAGTCATGTGAAGATTCAGGTGATATGGTCACCAACATAGTTAACTATTAAATCAAAATAACTAATTATATCCCATGTGGAATGGTGGGATTTATGTTACTTTTAGTTTAGTTTTTTTTTTTTTTTGCTATCATGGTGTTTTGCTATCATCTTCACTTGATTTACTGTTGCAACCATTCTCAAAACTAAGTTATAGTGAAATTTGACTATGTGATAGCAGAAATTTAAATAATAAATACCATCAAATGCTGCCATTGATGTAGACATGTTTAGAACACACTAGCATATATATGTATATTATATGCAATCATCTATCTGAAGGAGACGTTCTTCTTATTGGTAAGGTGAACCTTGCAGCTGGAATTTACAAGGAATGGAAAACTGTTATATTTATAGCCGTGTTATGGAAGAGATTGACTCTTCTTTCTCTTTCCTACTATTGTCCACAGGACCAATATCGTCAGGCTATTGTGTAGAAAACCACTTTGTATTAAACATGTGAGTGAAAAATAACATGTGGAATGATGTGGGGGGAAAGATACTGTCCAACAATAAGAGTTACAGCTTGTGAAGGCTTTAGAGCTACATACTTTTCAGAAGCAGTCATTGATTCAGCCCAACCCTTAGTAACCCTAATGAGGAGCAATTCATTCCAATTAATGGCCCTTATCCCTAAGAGATAAGCACAGGCATGATTTTGCCTCAAATGACTCATGGGAATACATCTTCCTCATCTCGATGTATCAGTCTTATTTACTGGATAGGTAACAAGGAAACCAATTTTGGAGGAGCAGATTTCATTCAAGTCCAGGGCATCACAGGAACACGGAGGCAAGTAGCACTGCAATTTGGGTCATGTAAGTCAGCCTCCTCCAGATGAGTAGTGGGTAGACTAATCAAATGAATATTCTTGTAATTAAAGATGCGTAGTGTAGTCAGGGTTTCTGTCCTGCCCGGTTACCACAGTCATTAAGTCCCAAGGAAATCACACAGAGGTCTGCATTAACTATAAACTGATTGGCCCATTAGCTCAGGCTTCTTATTAACTCTTATAACTTATATTAGCCCATTTTTCTAGTATATGTTAGCCACATGGCTTGGTACATTTTTCAGCAAGGCAGGCACATCTTGCTTCTTCTGTGTCAGGCTCACAACTGAAAAAAAAAAAGCTTCCTTCTTCCCAGAATATTCCTGTTCTCCTTGACCCACCTCTACTTCCTATCTGGTTGTCCCGCCTATACTTCCTGACTGGAAACTGGCCAATCAGCATTTATTTAAAATAAAATTGACAGAATAAAGACCATTCTCCCACACCAGTGTAGGGGGTAAGAAATGTCAGTATGTTCACATAACACGTATGTAGGGACTCACAGCAACAAAACGGTCCATGTGACCTACAGATCTTTTTTGTCTCACACAATTCTAATGTGACAAATTTGAGCTAATGCACACACTGAAATCATTTAACCTCTGAAAAAAACATGGTTTTATGATCTCTTAGGGCCAGTCTTTCCATTCATAAATCCCTAGGAAGCAGAATTACATTGTAATAATTAGCCTATCTGGAAATGATCATTTGTCTCAGCAATTTACTTATGTTTGATCTTCTGAAAGTCATATGTCAGTCCTAACTGTACTCATGGGTTAATGTATGGCTACCGCCACTATTTTCATGACTGTTTGCTCCTATGTGAAGCAAGAATTCCTCATGCTGTTACCTAACAGCAGTCCTCAAAGCCTTGACTGTTTATTCTCTGCTCTTTAGAGAAGACTAAAACCTTCCACTCTTAATGTTTTTGGCTCTTATGAACTTGGAAAGAGTCCACTTTGTAGGTGACACTATCTGATAAATCCTGCAAGTTATGCTGGAAAGCTTTGGGAACTATCTGGGAGGTCACACCCCAAACACAAGCAACACTTTGAATTAGACATTTGAATCTGTAAGACTTCTAGCATCTGAGCACCCAAGAGAGGTTATTAAAACAAGCCACCTCTGCTGAATGACTGAATCACTTAATTTCTGCTGTACATGAATTTTAACCAGATGTCTGGCATTGTTTGCTTATTTATTTTATTCCTTATGTCATTTCATTCTGAAAATATGTGGAACCAAGAAATAGACAGTTCTAAAAAATTCAGAAGGGTCCTTTAAAATACACTTTATAGTTGATCTGACTAGCTTTATAAAACAGCTTTGCTTAATAGGTTTCCATTTTTCTTCTTTTGCTGGCCACAACAATGCCTTTAAACAAAGACTTTTGTTTGCTGCAAGTTTTCCTTTAAACCCTTAGCTAATAGAGGATATCTTATGAGCTTATTTTTCTTGAATGCTAGGGATCATTGATTATATGTGAATTTATATTATATGAATCTTTTGTTACATACTTTATGGCTATATTATTTAAGCGGCCTCATAAGCAGTGGCACTTGATTGTTTTGATGCTTTTGGAGCTGCATAGTAGAACAGGAGGAGTATACAGCATGACGAGCACTTTCTGTGTCTTTGGCTCATGCTCATCTCTGTCCATGGACACTGCTAATCCCCATCAGAATCTCTGCTGAGCACAGCAAAGGATAAACTCATCATGGGGAAGCATTGCTCAGGCCGCTTGTTTTGAACAGTACAAATACCGAATTGGCTTTGCAAGAGAATGATGAAGATGAACGGGAGAGATGTGGCCAATGTGCTTTTTACACCACTAACAAACTGTAGACACTTCCATTTGTTTTCTCCCTGCTGTGTGACATTGGGTAATACACTCCACACCTGCAATAAGCAATTTTTTTCATCTGTAAAATGGAGGGAATAATAGTATTTATAGCACATGTCATCTTGAGAAGTAAAAGAAATATTGCTGGTGAAATGCTTAATATGAAGCTTAGCAACAAGTGTTCAGGTCATTCTAACAGTGTCCAATGAGCTTGGGGGTTCAGCTAATAGTCATTTTTAAGGAAGCTAAGTACAATATGGTGTGGTAACTATTGCAAAACCCTCTGATGCTGTATGTAGAAGTCACTTTGCCTACTGACTAGGCTCTGCCTTGAGAGGCAGACAGTTGAATAACCTCTCATCCTATGTTTTAAATCACAATGACTACCGCTGTCTTAACAAGGCAAAAATATCAGGGGGAAGGCTAATAAAGAAAAGCTGTAGTCGGAGAAGTGAGAGAAAAGTGCCGACACTGACAGAGGCTGATAATAAGGGCTATAACTGCAAAATGCTTTGCTGTCATGGTGACATAGAAAATTTTGCTCTGTTCTTGAAAGGAGGAGCCATGCCTCATTCTAAAAGAATCTCCATCAGGTGAGAGGATTTCATTGAGCCCTTTTGTATAAAATTTGAATTGCAGGCTGTTGAAAGCAGCAAAAAAAAAAGTCACCCCACAGATGTTGGAGGATCAGTGGATCAGTAGCCTGCAATGAGAAACAGAATGTACGGCATTGAGAAAGGCTCTCCTCAGTTAAATTACACTTGGTCAAGGTAGAAAACAGAAACAGTTTAAACACTAGTTAATTACTAAAGATTAAAGGAAAGTTCAGAACTACCTGATCTTTATTTGTCTTCAATATTTTTTCCTCATAGATAAATGTTCCTCAACCAAAGAATGGATGATGAAAATGTGGTACATTTCCACAATGGAGTACTACTCAGGTGTAAAAAAACAATGACATCATGAATTTGTAGGCAAATGTATGGAACTATGAAGGAGGAAGGTCATTGGTTAAGTGATAAAGAAACTGCTTGGCCTCATAGGTTAAAACATAGGTGGGAGGAGTAAACAGAACAGAATGCTGGGAGGAAGAGGAAGTGAGCTCAGAGGCCATGCTCCCCTCTCCGGGGCACAGATGTGATTCAGCTCCAACCCAGGATGGACGTAGGCTAGAATCTTCCCAGTAAGCGCACATTGGGGTGCTACACACATGATTGGAAATGGGCTAGTCCAGGTGAGAGAGTTAGCCGAGAAGAGGCTATATATAATGGGCCATGCAGTGTTTAAAAGAATACAGTGTCCGTGTAATTATTTCGGGGTATAAGCTAGCCAGGAGGCCGGGGTGCTGGGGATGCAACCCCACCACTCTTATTACTACAGAACTAGAAAAAAAATTATCCCAAATGAAGTAACCCAGACCCAGAAAGACAAATACTGTATTACTTATTCATAAGTAGATACTAGATGTAAAACAAAGGATAAACAGGCTGCAGTGAACAGTTCCAGAGAAGTCAGGCAACAAGAAGGACCCTAAAATGGATGCATGGATCATCCTGGGAAGGGGAATTAGATGAGATCTCCTGGGTAAACTGGAGTTGGGGGATGGTGGGGTGGGGATGAGAGATGAGAACATGAGAAAACAAGGAGATGGTAGAGCTGGAGGAGGGATGGAGCATTGGGGGAGGGACAGAGAGAGAGAGGAGAGAACAATTCAAGAGATACCTTGACAGAGAGAGCCATTACTGGGTCAGGGAGAAATGTGGTGCTGGGGAAATTCCCAGGAATCCACAAAGCTGACCTTAGCTAAGACTCCGAGCAATAGTGAAGAAGGTGCCTGAATTGGCCTTTCCCTGTAATCAGTTTGGCATATACCTTAACTTTATTCATAAAATCAGCACCCATTAACTGCTGAAAGCAGATGCAGAGATTCACAGCCAAGCACCAGGCCAAGCTTGCAAGTCCAGTCTAACAGAGGTTCGAGGAATTATATAAGAAAGGGGGTCAAACTGCCTAAATATGACCCCAGCATAAGCACAGACACTGAGAGAAACAATAAATGGGACCTCCTGAAACCAAAAAGCTTCGGTAAAGCAAAGGACACGGTCAACGAGACAAAATGTCAGCTTACAGAATGGGAAAAGATCTTCACTAATCCCAAAATATACAAAGAACTCAATAAATCAGTCATCAAAAGAATAAATAATTCAATAAAAAATGGAGTACAGATCTAAACAGAGAACTCTCAACAGAAGGAATCTAAAATGGCTGAAAGACATTTAAGGATATGTTCACCATCTTTAGTCATCAGAGAAATGCAAATCCAAACAACTTTGAGGTCCCATCTTATACCTGTAAGAATGGCCAAGATCAAAAACACTGATGACAACTTAGGCTGGAGAGGTTGTGGGGAAAAGGGAATACTTCTGCATTGCTGGTGGGAATGCAAGATGGTACAACCCCTTGGATGTCAGTGTGGTGATTTCTCAGATAATTAGAAAACAACTTTCCTCAAGACCCAGTAATACCACTTTTGGGTATATATCCAAAGGATGCTCAATCATGCCACTTGGACATGTGCTCAACTATGTTCATAGCAGCATTGTTTGTCACAGCCAGAACCTGGACATAACCTAAATGCCCCTCGACTGAAGAACAGATTTAAAAAAATGTGGTACATCTACACAACAAAGTACTGCACTGCAGAAAAAAATAAAATCTTGAATTTTGCAGGAAAATGGATGGAGTTAGAAAAGATTATTTTCAGTGAGGTAACCCAGACACAAAAAGACAATTATCTCATGTACTCACTCATATGATTTTTTTAAACATAAAGCAAAGAAAACCAACCTACAAATCACAATCCCAGAGAACCTAGACAACAATGAGGACCCTAAGAGAGACTTGCATAGATCTAATCTACATGGGAAGTAGCAAAAGACAAGATCTCCTGAGTAAATTGGGAGCATGGGGACCTTGGGGCAGAGGGTTGAAAAGGGAAGGGGAGAGGTAGGAAAGGGAGCAGAGAAAAATGTAGAGCTCAATAAAAGTCAATTTAAAAAATTAAAAAAAAGAAAGGGGGTCAAGATCATGATGGAGAAATTCACCAGGACAGTGGATGGACCTGAGCTCCTGGGAACTCACGAACTCTGGACTCACAGCTGGGGAGCCTGCATGGGACAGAACTAGGCCCCCTGGTTGTGAACAAGAGTTGTGTAGCTTGGGCTGTTTGAGGGGCTCCTAGCAGTGCTGCATGAGCTGGCTTTATGGAGCCCATTCTCTATGGTGGGATGGCTTGCTCAGCCTTGATGCAGGGGTGTAGGGAATTGGTCCTGCCTCAATTTAATGTGCCAGGCTCTGTAGACTCCCCATGGGAGGCCTTACCCTTTTGGAGGAGTGGATAGGGGATGGGATAGGGGCGAGGTGCAGGATAGTGGGGGGAGGGGAGGGGAACTGTGGTTGGTATGTAAAATAATAAAAAAAATTAAAATACAATTTAAAAGAAGATTTATACCTAATCTGATGATTTTAAAGTACTTTTTATTTTTGAGATTATGTTATAGTCTGATTTTAAAAAACAAATAAAACAATGTTACATAAAAATAGCATCTCTATAAAGAAATCCTAGAAATTGTCTATGGGCATGCAAAATCATGCATAGACCTCATTAATTACTATGAAAATATCAACCCAATGCACAGTTACCATTTGCATCTGTTAGGATGACTATGATTAGAAAACCCACAGACAGGGAGTGGTGGGGAGGTGTAAAGGGAAAGAATTCTGGTTGACTGAAAGGGGAATGTGGATTGAGAGAATCATTGCAGACTGAGGAGGAACATGGTAAAGGAGTTATGTAGACCTGACCTAATGCACGGAGTCTCCTGTGCTTGAGATGTTCCATAATAATAAAAGTGTGATCTCTTTGAGATTCAGGCTAATTTAGTCAACTGCAGGAGTGTTTATTTCTTTGACATAATAAACTTTTTAACTATTTTAAAAGTGTGTTTCAGGACACTGATCTACACATTAAATATACATAGTGAAGTATATTTTCATCACACCTAAGAGAATGAAAATATTAAAAATAATATGGAATAAGTGTGATGGAGGAAAAAACAACCGGAAAACCAAAGATTTTTATGACAAAATTAAGGCAAATGAATATCTGTATTAGTATTAGTCAGAAATAAAACTTTTGGCCTGGCGGTGGTAGCATACGCCTTTAATCCCAGCACTTGGGAGGCAGAGGCAGGCAGATCTTTGTGAGTTCCAGACTAGCCTGGTCTCTAAGAACAAGTTCCAGGACAGGTACCAAAGCCACAGGGAACCCTTGTTTCAAAAACATAAAGAAAAGAAAAGAAAAACAGAAATGAAACTTTTGGCATATCAGACCAGAAATGTAGATTAAAATTTGGTTCTGATTCACTGTGGATGTGGAATCAGAGGAAGAAATTCCAATGATTAAAAAGAGGACAAAGGGCTGCAAATCAGTAATAAAACAAGACATCCAAAAGTTAAAACAGGAAAATGCTATTTTCTGCTTAGTGACATAGCATAATGGCAAATTAGGATATGACAAAGTTCTTCGAATCATCATTCATTAAAGAAATGCATGTTAAAAAATACAGGCCCAACCGTACCCAGACATAGACATGTATTCATATGTCCACACTGAAACATGCACACTTATGTACTCTCACACAGATACATTTGCAGACATTTCCACATGTGTACTGCACACACATATATGGTAAATCTTAACAAAGGTATTAACAAAAAAGAAATGCTTGATCATCAGGACAGACAACTATGCTATAATTTCCCTAAACCTACACCTACTCTATGACTTAGCAACAAAGACTGCATTCCTGATTTTTTAATGATTTAATGCCTTCAAAAGGATGTGAAATATTAAATAATTTTCCCGTTGAGTACTTGTTATAATGTTTATGCATTTGTTTACACAAAAGATATTAAGATTTTTTTTTACATTTTTAATGTAGCTTCCAGGAAAATATTTAAATGATCTAGATGATTTCCACTAACATTGTAGCAAATTGTCCATCGAAGATTCATTGAGCCTTATGATGGATGGGACTTTTATGATTGACTTTCATGTTTGTCCCATATGTTCTTGGTGTCTATCCCACCAAATCCTTTCATCCGAGAACATTAGTTTCTTAAGTTCCCTCTATTGCCTTGTGGACTATATGTTCTGTTTAGCATTCTTGATGCTTTGATGAGCTTCCAATAGTCATGCTCACTCACTGCAGCAGATGGTCACCCAGATTTCTATTTTCTGTAAGCTCAGCGCCACTGTGCACTGCTTCTTTCTGTCCACCTCTTGCATAATATTGTCATATACTTTAATTCCACATGTTATAAAAACTACAGTAAGCTATGTTTTATATAGCTACATGTTGTGTAATTTTATTTTTTTATTTTTATTTTTTTTGGTTTTTCGAGACAGGGTTTCTCTGTGGTTTTGGAGCCTGTCCTGGAACTAGCTCT
>NC_022011.1:57312278-57319186 GCF_000317375.1 Microtus ochrogaster | reverse complement strand
GTAGACCAGGCTGGTCTCGAACTCACAGAGATCCGCCTGCCTCTGCCTCCCAAGTGCTGGGATTAAAGGCGTGCGCCACCACCGCCCGGCTATGTTGTGTAATTTTAAATTCTTTTATTGTGTGCATGTAATGCTTTTTATGTGTATATCTGAATGCATGTTTTGCATGTATTTGTGTGTGCATCTGTGTGTGCTGGTGCAGGAATTCAGCTACCGTGCAATGTTTTCCTGGATCTTTCTGCATCATCTGTAGCGCAGGTCCTTGTACTGGGCTTGATGCTCACAGGTTTGGTCATTCTGGGTAGCCAACTTACAAGAAGTTCTGTTGTCTTTACTGCCCACAGCTGAAATCACTGGAGGGCACCATAACCTCTTAGATCAGTGGGTTTTGGAGGTCCTAGTTTCAGTCCTCATGCTTTAGGGGTTTTAAACAAACCTACCCTTAAAAACAAACAAAAAAGCAAAACAAAATAAAAAAGTTCTCCACAAAATCCACAAAAAATGAAAATCAAAACAATAAACAAAAATGACAAACAAAACATACAACATGCACACACATACATTGTGACTGTTTTGTGTTGATCAGCTGTGGTGCCTTGCCAGGTCCTGCCTGACGTATTTATCCACATTTGAGAGGAAAGAGAGAGGACTGAGAAAGAAGTAGACAAGAGATAATAAAGTCAGGAGGGAGTCCACTGAATGCTGTGATCAGCCCGGTGTTTCTTTCTCATAGCCTTTATATACCCCACTCCAGGAAGGAACGGGAAAGCAAGAGGCTTCTTTACCAGGATACAAAGAATCAAGAAAGTAATTACCTTCTCGATACCCAAAGAAATCAAGGAATCACACTCTAGGTCAAAACATCCTGTTAGTAGCCACACCTCAGATTAGAGCTCTTGTCATATAACATTGAAGGAGCAAGAATAGGTCTGAACTCTCTGACCTTTAGTCAAGGTGGAATGGACCCACATATGCGGGTTCCCATAGTGCCACTCCATTGTAGACAACTGAATTTCCCTTTGCCAGCATATATCAATTGCAAAAAGTTTCATGGTCAGGGTTGGGACTCCATGTTTATCTGACCCTTGCAGTTCTGGGTCCGAGTCTAGCTTTAACCTGTACAGGTCTTGCACATATTCCCAGTGTCTCTGAGTTCATATGTGCATCAGTTCTGTTGTGTCTAGAAGACACTGATTCCTTAGAGTCATCCATCAACTCTGTCTCTTTCAATCTCCCTGCCTCCTGTTCCACATAGCTCTGGAAATCATGAGAGGAAGAAGCTAATAAAGTTATCCCGTTAGAAACCGAGTATTCCAAAGTCTCTCACTCTCTGCACATGGTGGACCTGTAGGTTTCTGTGTTACTTTTCTCTTCAATCTTTCTCCCCATTTAACTCTTCCTCTCTGAAATGTCATTTGTCTCTCCATAGCAATTTATTCTATTTTCCCTTTCTGATTATTCTTATTATTTCCCCTGTTGGGTCACGTACTAAGTACCTAAGCTCTGCTTTTTCATAAGTTATAGAATTCATATTGCAAACCTTAAAAGCTAACATCCATATATAAAAGAAAATATACATTAGTCTTTTGGATATCTGATATCTCATCCAGGATTATTCATTTTCCAACTCCATCCATTTACCTGCTAAATTTATTATTTCATTTTAAACAGATAAGAGTATTACATTGTACAAATGTGTCACATTTTCACTATCCATTCGTCATTGGTAGACATCTAGTCTGTTTCCAATTTCTGTCAGTTATGAACAGAGCATCAGTGAGTATGGATTGGATGTTCAAGTATCTTTGTAGTAGAGTATGTGCCGAAAGTGGTATAGCTGGATCTTGAAATGGATCAATTCCCATCTTCCTGAGAAACTGCGTCACTCATTTCCACAATGTCCATACAAGTGTACACTCTCACCATCCACCACAAGTGTTCCTCTTACTTAAAATCCCCACCAGTATGAGCTGTACTTTATTTTATGGAACTTGGTGATTCTGACTGTGGTAGGATGAATTCTCAACGTACTTTTAATTTGCACTACCCTCGTGGCTAAGAATGTTGACTATTTCTTTAAGCATTTCTTGGTCATTTCTGTTTCATCTTTTGAGAACTCTCTGTTCAGATCTGTATTCCCATTTTTCAACTTCAGTTATCTTCTAGTTCCTACATTCTTTCCACCCACTCTTCTGCAATGACCTGAGATTTAGAGAAGATGGTATAATTTTCTTTATGTGCTGATCTCTCAAAAGTCACTTATTCTCAGGCTTTTGAGCAGCTGTGCATCTCTGTATTCACTATAAGGAGAAGCCCTTCTGATTAAGTCTAAAAGTAGCATTTGTCATAGATATAAACATAAATATCAAGAAAACAAGCTGATGCCATAAAAATTTAGCTAAAAAACAGTAATTTTTTTGCCCCAGAAACTAATATCTCAGTAGTTACAGATTTTAAAATTCTTTTTCCTTTCCTTTATTTTCCTTTCCTTTATTTTCCTTTCTTTTATGTGTATGGGTGCTTTGCCTTCATTGCCTGTATACTACATTCATGAAATACTGGCAAGGGCCAGAAGAGGGTGCCAGATTCCCTGGAACAGTGACAGTTATTGTGAATTGTTATGTGGGTGCTTGGACTTGAACCTCAGTCTTTGGGAAGATAAGTCAGTGCTCTTAACCTGCTGAGCTACATTTCCAGAGCTCACATATGCATTTATGACCAGGTTTTCTTTACTTAACATGAAATCTGCCGAGTGGATTGGACCTCAAATCCAACCAGAGAGAGAGAGCCATTGGTTTCCTATGTAATAGCCATGTGACCATTGCTTGAGTGGTACATCTTTCCTAACTAGTTGGTGTTTAGTTCATGTGATTGGTAGCTGGGTCAGACAGTTGATTACTTTTCTTTCTCATTTTCAGTATAGCATTCAGGTACTATCAAA
Source organism: Microtus ochrogaster (assembly GCF_000317375.1). NCBI lineage: Eukaryota > Metazoa > Chordata > Mammalia > Rodentia > Cricetidae > Microtus > Microtus ochrogaster. The sequence goes on along the minus strand of NC_022011.1, from coordinate 57,316,245 downwards.
AGCAAGAATGAGTACCTTTTTGAGGCACCTCCAACATCTTCCTCACAAAGAAATCATAAGGAGATACCACACAACTGAAACTGTGATTTGTGCTTACTAATCTTTGATTTCCTGGACTAGCATCATCCAGACATGCAAGATATCTGTTTTTTCTTGAACTTGTATTTTTAATTTGTTTACTCAGTGATAAGTATATATGAGTTTTTATATACTCTTAGATTCTGTTTAACAACCCCATCTTCAAGCATCTTCCAAATACCCTCACCACCATCCATCCCCACTTTAAGACTTTCAACCCTGAAATTCTTTCCATCAGTTTTTCTATAACTCTTATGTTTATTAACTTCTCTAGAGAATGATGAAAGTGATGCCACCAAAGATTCTCAACACATTGATTAGTAATGAAAATCAGTAAATTGAAAATAACTTAGAAAAAAATTATTGTATGTATATACAAACAAGTTATTAGTTTGCTCTGCCAAAACTTTTGAAATCAAGATTTATACTGAGTTCATTTGAGATGAGAGACAATGAATGTTTTATATAGTTGAAGCATCCTGCTCACTTATATCCCAACATGATCATCAGCTATGCTTTACATATTTTCTAACTTTCTGAAAGAGGTTTCGAGTGATATTTTTGATATTACTCTTTCTCCTTCAAGGTGATCAAGGACTACACAATAATCTCAGATACGTCTTAAGGTTATTTCTAAAAAATATTTTGAGTTTTTTCTAACATATCTTGGTGATTAGCCTTCATGTTTTGTATATGCACCATGTGCGCTCTGATCAAAACCAGAAGAGAATATCCAATTGCATAGAACTGAAGTTACATATGGTTGTTAACTGTTGTGTGTGTGCTGATAATTAAAGATGGGCCCTCTGAAACAGTAGTCAGTGTTATTCCTTTTTTTTATGTTCATAGGAGCTTTGTTTGTAATTGTCAAAGCCTGAAAATAATATAGATGCCCTCAACAGAGAACTGAATAAAGAAAATGTGGTAAGTTTGTAAAATGAACTACTACTCAACAGTTTAAAACAATGGCATCATGAAATTCCTGGATAAATAGATTAAACTAGAAAAATAAATCATCCTAAGTAATTTAACCCAGACCCAGAACTACAGATATGGTATGTACTCACTCACAAGTGGATATTAGTTATAAAATAAATTAGTTATAAAGGTTAAGTGTGCTGCAATCTACAGACTCAGAAGGCTAGGTAACCAGGAGGGTTCAAGTAGGAAAGCCAAATAGAAGAGATTCCATGAGTGGAGTAATCAGTGTGTTTAAATGCAGAATTGTCTCTCCAATATCTTAGTGTGATATTTCGTGTCTTTCTACAGGTTAGAGATTTCCAAAAATAAATTTCTTTAAAATTTTATTTATTTATTTATTTTTATTAGTTAATTATATGTATGTGTGGCAGCATATAGTTATTCATGGCACATGCATGAAGTGTCCACGAAGGGCAGTGGAGGATCCTGGAACTGAAGTTAAAACTGTGCAGTTGGGTGGTGGTGGCGCATGATGCCTTTAATCCCAGTAGTGGGGAGGCAAAGGCAGAATTGCTTGGAGTTCGAAGCCAGCCTGGTTTATAAGAGCTAGTTCTGGGACAGGCACCAGAGAAACCTTGTTTCAAAAAATAAAACAACAACAACAAAAACTGTGTGCAAGCCCGATGATGTGGGTTCTGGGAACGGAATCCAACCGAATCCAGGTTCTCTGCAAGATCAGCTCTCAAGTTTGCATACTGAGCCTTCTTCCCAGCCACAGTAATATTCCAAACAAACAGTAAGTTTCAGTCTAGGTAACTGCATTTTAGAATAGAACACCAGGGAGACTTTGAGCCAATGCTGAAAGTCATTATGCCATATGTTTAGTTAATATTTATTGAGTATTTCTTACACTGTGGAGACTATAACTGAGTAGATATGGTCCATCAAAATGTCTGTCATAATCATGGAGGCTTCTTTTATACTCCTGCTCTTATTTGTACGGTTGGTTTTTAATTTTCTGTGATGAGTCAGAGACATAATTAATATGTGGCAATAAATATTAATTTTTTGACACCATGCTCCTCATCATATGTAATTGTTAAAGTGCTTCAGCAAGGAAACCTGAACACGTAAGCAAGGTGAAACCAAATGCAGGAGAAACACGGCTTCACTGTCGGGTTTGATTGTACTCTTTGTTACACAGGAGAATTTGGAAATACTTGCTAGTGAGTCCTTGCACTACTGCATCAGTGGCATGACCAGGAGTTGGGTTATCTGACTATAGGAAGATGTGGGAGAGGAAAAAATCCTTTCCCAACGTGACTGCTCTAGGACTGATGTTTTATGACTGGTTGGCAGTACACATTTTTCACCGTCAAGCCATGAAAACCCATCTTGATAGAACATTTCTGTAAGTGGTTTCAGAGGGTTATTTATGGCTCTACAAGGATTCCAGATTGCCTCATTTTCAGACAATTAAAACAGGAATTTAAGCAGTCGTTGTTTGCATCTTTAGGAGGAAAATCCATTAACAGGAGGCCAGGGGATCATTGGGTCCCAGAGAAGCTACCTTGAATAGTAATGCTGACTAGTAAACTCCAGCAGGCAGAGCCAGGGAGGCCTGCTAAGCAGCTGCATGCATGCTGCAGAGAAGCCTATGCAGAAAGTCTTTCTAGGGTAATAACTAGTATATTTATTTTTATGAGGCACACCAAAATGAGACTCCAGGGAAAACATCAGAAATTACTGATCAGAGAGAGCAAACCCGGTGATGGGATTGAAAACTAGGATGCATCGTACAACCCAAATCGCACAAGGAAAGTGAGAGAAATCATAGGAAATCGGAAAACACCAGAGTCCATGTGTATGATAGAGGTCAGCTGAAGGAAGCATCAATGGGAAAATTTCAATTCTGAAATATTTACCCACATGCATGAGAGCACCAGCTATTGACTACTAAGAAAACCGCATCACTCTGCAAAGAGACTCAAAATCACATTAGGCCCAAACCATGAAACCATTTGGGATAAAAATGGATTACTTCAAATGAGCACTTCATGTTTTTGGAATTGAGAGTTATATTTATCTGTGTTTGCAATTAACCCATGATTTGACCCCCAAACAAGTTGGTACAAACACTGCTATTCCTACTTAGTAAAAGAAGATATAACTAGAAGATGATGGATGATACATATATGAAGACAACATAGTTTAAGGATCAAGGAGATAGGGATCTACATGGGGTTAGGGAGATAGGTGAAGAGTATATTAGTCTTTAAATTTCTCTCTTTTCTTGGCTTAGCCTGTTTTATTACATAATATTATACAAATAACCCATTATACAATCCAGAATGTGTTAAGTACAACACCACGAACCAGTGACGTAAAATGACTAAACAGTAAGTTCTTACTTCAAAAGAACTTATTTGTAGAAAGAGATGAGTAAGCAAAAATTGGGAGGTGTGTTTGACACCTGAAAAAGTCTTTGAACTTTTTCCATTCAGAAAGAGGAAGACATTTGAGGCAATATCTGTTCTCACATTCAATACATAAAAATAAAAATATGCATAAATATGCTGAAAGCTAGAAATTTCTTCCAATCCAAGAGCACCAGAGTAAAACCAGAGTTATTCTTAATGCTTTTTAGGGAAATATTACAATTTGTTGTTTTCATTTTGTTTATTCATTATGAAACGTATAAGTGTTTATAACTGTGAATTCTAATCAAGTATAACATGCTGTAAGTAGTTCATTTCATAGTCCTCAGCCTTCCCTCTCCAAATGGCAGGGTAACTCAATCAATAAGTGATAGAATGAAGCTCTATGAGATTTGCAACATTGTCCAAATTTGGAGTTTTTAATAGGTTTTATGGCATTATCATTTTTCTCTCTCTCTGTCTCTTTCTGTATTTCTCTCTCTCTCTCTCTCTCTCTCTCTCTCTCTCTCTCTCTCTCTCTCTCTCTCTCT
>NC_022011.1:57284698-57312178 GCF_000317375.1 Microtus ochrogaster | reverse complement strand
TGTGTGTGTGTGTGTGTGTGTGTGTGTGTGTGTGTGTGTGTGTGTGTGTATAAATGGAGATTGACCACACACAGGCCTGGAGAATCTTTACTACTGAGGCATCTCTTTATCTTTTGTTTTATTTTCATTTAGAATGAAAGTCTCACTAGGTTTCCTAGATTGACCTTCAAGTTGTCATTCATCCTTCTAGATAGCTGGCTCTATTTTCAAGACAAAATTTTAGTTCTTTAGTTTTTTTATTAATATTTTTATTAGCAAAGAAAAACCTTACATTTCTGCATAATGAAACCATGTGATTCAGTCTATGCATGTGCATGTGCCGACATATTTATGTTCAGTGTTTAGAAGTAAGATATTGTATGTATAAATGACAGAAAACTAATTTGGAAAAAGAAATGAAATTATTTCTTATTATGTAGCTTTTGAACTACTAAAAATAGAAGCTTGGTATATGTTATATTGCTCTTAGAAAACTCCAGAGATAAACAAAATGTAATCTTAGACAGATAATTTTATTCATAGAATCTGCAAGTCTAAAATGTATTGCCATAATTATAAAACGATAAATTGGTGCATAATTTTAATCATATTATGTTTCATTTGTTTTGAAGTCAGGTTGATGTGTGGAAGTTTAGACTCTGTTTCAGAGACTGAGTAAAGAGACTTCAATGTTGTTACTCCTCTTTAATACACTTCTGCTGACTTCATCTTGCTCCTCCTGCAGACACTGAAGTGATAGCTTCCTCTCAAAGAAATCTCACTCTTTTTCTAACTTCTATTGTTCACTTGAGTGTAAGAAAGGAAGAGGACTGTGCAGGGAAGTTCTTGGAGGTGGAAAAAGTGGCAATGTACACCTCCTTGCCAGCTTGTGGAAGTATGCCACTAAATAGCAGATTATGTTGTGCATAAAGCACAAACATCCCTTACTTCTGCCAGGGAAGGAAGAAGGTAGGTTGGCTAGATATGTTCACCTCTCCCTCTATTCCTCCAGGTCCAATCATCCATTCTCATACCCAGCTCTGAAGCAGAACACCTCTGGCAACCTCTTCCTATTCGATCCCACAGATCTTCCTCTCCTAACCTCCCATCTCTCCACTATTGCTTGATTACAGTTCCTACCTCCAGTAGACATTTTCTGCTAACCCACAGGCCACTCTTGCTAGGAAAGCAGGTAGGTTGACTACAGATCTTCACCTTATCTTATATTCCTAAAGATCTACTAATTCAGTTTAACCCCCATCTCTATAGCAAACCTGGGGTGACCTTTCTTAAGTCTCTGCTTCCATTCCCATGCATCCAAATAAACAGATACTTGTGGAACACTCTCCTTTCCTCCTTCCTGTAACCCTCCTCAGACCCCTAGCCTATCCATATTCCTAAATTTCAGCTTGCAATATGCAGAAACATATTTTACTTAGAAATTCCAGGGGCCACCCCTATTAGGTCCGTGGAAAATTTCCTACCAAATTCTACTAAGAACCAGAGAGAATAGAAAACAATGAATAAAACATCAACGAAGCAAAGACAAAAGCAAGTTATCAGTACCTAGAACTATAATCTTCCTAAACCCAGAAGTTTATAGCAAGTCTAAAGATACAGTCAATAACAGGCAAAACAATATGGTTCTACTTAAGTCCATAAGGTGACAAACCCTTAACCCAATTAATTAAAAGACAGAGAGAGATTACCCAAATTAAAGAAATAAAAAATGAAAGGGGAACATAACAGATACTAAAGAAATCCAGAGAATTATGAGGACATTCATTAAATTTTGTACTCCAGCAAACTACAAAATACAAAAGTAACTTACATTTGGGTAACTTTCTCAAATAATACTATTTACAATGTTAAATCAAGAAAAGAGAAGCAACATAAACATACCTAAAAGTCCCCTCTGAAACAGAAACAGCTGACAAGATCTTCTGAATAAATTGGGAGCATAGGGACCATTGGAGAGAGTAGAAGGGGAGAGGAGATGAAGGGAGGGGAGCAGAGAAAAATGTAGAGCTCAATAAAATCAATAAAAATTTTAAACAGTCTTTTAACAAAAAGAAGACCAGTGCCAGAAGTTCTAGCATAGAATTCTACCAGATTTTCAAAGAAGAGAACGTCTTTACTCCTCAAATTATTCCACAAAACAGAAAAAGAAGGAACACTGCCCAATTCATTCTATGAGGTCACAGTTATCCTGATACTGAAACCTTATGAAGACCCAATAAAAAAGAATTAGAGAAAAAATCTATTATTTATTCAAAATACTCATTAAAATACTTGAAAATCAAATCTAGAATATATCAAAAATGTCACCCACCATTATCTAGTAGACTTCATCCCAGAAATACAGGGGTGGGTCAACATCTGCAAATCCACCATATAATCCACCACATTAAAAAAAATGAAATACAGAAATCATGTGATCGTCACATTAGATACAGAACATGCTTTGACAAATTCCAACACCCTTTTATGATAATAGTATCAAAGATATTATGGGGAATGGGGGCACACCTCAATGCAATAGACTCAGTTATCATCAAGTCCATAATCAATATCAACTTAAATAGAGAGAAATAAAAGTCATTCCACTATTATCAGGAACAAGTCAATGTTGTTAACTATCTATACTTGTTTATTATAGTACCTGAAGTATTAACTAGATCAATAAGATAACTGAGGGAGATCAAAGGGAAACAAACTTTATAAAAAGTTAAAATATCTTTATATGTGAACACTATGGCAGTATATATAAGTGACCCTAAAAAATCTGCCAGGAAACTCCTACAGTGTATAAATACTTTCAGCAAAAAAAGCTGGATATGATACTAACTCCTGAAAATCAATAGCCCTCCTATGTATAAGCCTCTATGACAAACCAACTAAAAAAAGAAATTGGAGAAAAAAAACACCTTTCACTATAGCCTAAAGTAAAATAAAATATCTTGTGGTAACTCTAACCGAGAAAGGGAAAGACTTGTATAAAACTGAAGACATTGAAGAATGTTACAAAATGTCTGAGTTGTATGTATATGTGTGTGTGGATGTCTGTTGTGAGGTCAAATATGTGTGTTTAACATTTAATAGTTGTAGTAATAGGAGCGGTGGGGCTGTGTCCCCAGCACCCCAGCCGCTTGCTAGCTTATGCCCCGAAATAACAACACACAAATTGTATTCATTTAAACACTGCTTGGCCCATTCTCTTCTAGTCTAATTCTCACATATTAATTTAGCCCATTTCTAATCATCTGTGTGTAGCACCCCAAGGTGCGCTTACCGGGAAGATTCTAGCCTACGTCCATCCTGGGTTGGAGCTTCATCGCATGTGCCTCAGAGAGCAGAGCTCTCTCCTCTGCCCGCAAGAGTGGAGCATCCTGTCTCTCCGAGGAGTCTGCCTGGGAGCCGGGAGCAAGGTGTCTCTGTCTGAGGCATCTTACCTCACTTCCTCTTCCTCCCAACATTCTGCTCTGTTTACTCCACCCACCTATGTTCTAAGCTATGAGCCCAAGCAGTTTGTTTATTACTCAACCAATGAAATCAACAGATATATGACACTCCCACAAATAGTGCCTCTGACTTCAACAGTTCTATCATTCTTTGACAGTTGGAAGGTTTCATTTCTTTTGTTGTTGTTGTTTGGTGTTTTATTATTTTCACTTTTAATATCTTTGTAAAATGTGTGAAATATTTATTTCAGAAGTATAAAATATCTCTATATTTTATTCATGAATTTCTTTTTATACCATCTTCTGGAGTATTCTTCCATTAAGCAATTCAGCTAATTTCTATTGTCAATAATGTTGTTATATTAAGAATAATTGGGAGAATTTTGTTTTTGTTTATGAAAATTAAAGGCACTGATGCTAAATACTGATATATTACAATTCAAAATATTTTTGCTTGCTTTTACATCTCTTTGCTTCTTAGATGTTGGTTGTATGACTTAAATTGTGTTCTTTCTTTTCGATAAGTAATTTTCTTAAATAGTTTATATTTCCTGGATGTGTTAGTTCATATTTTAATTTTTCTTTGACTGAAAGGGAATTGAAATATTTCAAGGGGATTGAAATGTTTGCCTAATTTAACTTCTGATACTTGTCTATAGCATAGATTTAGTACATTAAAGAAAAGACTGGGTACTTCAAAACATGTCACAAAAATCAATCAAATACAAGGCATGCAGGAAAATAATTTCTGCACAAGATGTTGAAGGGTGAATTAGTTTTATTTGCGTGAAAGCCTTAGATACATGTTAGCTGGTTGTCTTTCTTTCCTCAGCACAGAGAAAGCCCACAGTAGTGTAAGTTTGGTAAATCTCACAACAACTGCACCATGAAGGCCCTTTCTATATTGTTCTGAATTTTCTTCTTAAGATGTCAGATACAGTTTACAGAATTTCTAGTTTTCTGAAATGTATCTATGGCTTATAGTGTAATAGAAAACTCCAGTATATTAGTATCAAGTATCACATTCATATGCTTGGTTTCCCTGAGGAGGCCAAGGTCTGAAACAAAAATCTCTGATTATCTCACTCCTTCAAAAAAAAAAAATCAAGCTGGGCGGTGGTGGCACGCACCCTTTATCCCTCTGTGAGTTTGAGGCCAGCTTAGTCGACAAGAGCTAGTTCCAAGACATGCTCCAAAGTTACAGAGAAACCCAATCTGAAAGAAAGAAAGAAAGAAAGAAAGAAAGAAAGAAAGAAAGAAAGAAAGAAAGAAAGACAGAAAGAGAGAGAGAGAGAGAAAGAGAGAGAGAGAGAGAAAGAAAGAAAGAAAGAAAGAAAGAAAGAAAGAAAGAAAGAAAGAAAGAAAGAAAGAAGAGAAAAATCAGCCAATTATCTTTAGGAATGAAACTCCATCTTTTCTTTTGTTCCAATCCAAATAAACATCACACATATATCCAAAATTGTATTGAAATGAATACAAAGCTGGAAGTATAATGAGGAAAGAAAGACCTACATTACCTTGTAGTCAATGTTCAGGGTCATTTTATATAAAAACTTTACACATGTTTGCACAGAAAGATCTCTTTGCTATTGCACTGACCAAAAACTTAAAAAGCTAAATACTTTGCCAAGTCTCAGTCCTTGGACAACATGAACATAACATTACTTACATCAGACATCTTCACTAATGATTAGTAATAATCCAAAATTATAATCAGCTTTAACTACATTACATATTCTTTTCATTCCAGGAATATGCCTGTTAAATAAATAAAGAAAACAGATCTCAGAAACTAAAGATAAAGAATTTTACAGTCAGAATCTCTTTCTGTAATGTGATAATTACATAACATATATAGTATTGATGATACAATGAACATGTGCCACAGAACAGACAAGTCTTTTTTCTTGATAGGACTATGACTGTAAATATTTTGCAAAGTGTGAGGGCATGAAATTTTACCCCAGGGAATGACATAACAAATGCCATGGGATGTTCCAGTGGTAAAAGTGTTCCACATTTGATATTTGACAAAATACTTGTTGATGTATATACCCTACTACTAAAAATCCTAAATTTTTACTTTGTACAAAAATTAAGAAAAATTCAACAGAAATCAGAAAATGGAAATCGGAGTATATAATTAACTGAGGTAATAAATTGGCAAAGGCTAGGAGGATGTGGGGGTGTAAGCATTTGTTGGGGTCTTATGTGACTCTCTCTTATGTTGCCCCTGAAGCAAGGCATTCTGACGCCCAGTGTCACTGGTGTCCATTTTATGTATAGTCTACTTCTTTTTGGCAATCCCAGGGATAATGTAAGAACAAGCCTTAACCAAAGAAAACAAACAGCAATGAGCTCACAACTGGAGGAGGATATTATGAGCCTGCTCGGTCCAAGGGTCAAGACTCTGTCTATGATATACAAAAGATCTCTCAAAAGGACTCTACATGTTGATGTTACATCCAGTAGTAATGGAAGAGGTACTCAAATCATTGTCCTACCACTAATTTTCCATTTACTATGTGGATGCTATTCATGAAAATTCACTTTTCTCAAATAGAAAAAAAAATAACTCTAATCTCACAGGACTGTTATAGACATCACTATATCAAAAGTTAAGCATGGAGCAATAACTGAATGAGGTAAAAATAAGGCATACATGAAAAAAGAAGCCAGGCTCTCACACCCTTAACATAAAGGGTGGTTTCCATAGTGTTTCTTTCCTTTGTTAATGTATGGATACAGTATCTGTTACTTATTTAACTGATCACAAAAGAAGAAAAAGAAATATGAGAATTGAATTTTCTAGGGTCTTTTCAAGGGTAATCTAGCCGCTGATTCATTTCTTACAAGAAAAAGTCCCCTTAAACTACAAGGAAGAAAGTTCTAAAAGAACACCCTGTCCTTGTAACTAGCAAGCACTAACCCCCTCTAAAAACGCAGTGGGCGTTTTGGATGCCTGCTGTGATCCCCAGAACTGGTTGGTAGTTCCTGACTTCTATGCGCAACCTTTTCCTCAAGCCTTTTCTCATTTATTGTCTATCGTTACCAATCAAGTTCCATTAGCCCATATCATTAGTACATACTTTATTTTCTTTTTTTATGATTTTATATAACTGAGATTCATTCAGAATCCATATCATTTCTTATTTGTGACCCATTTGATCACAATGGAGATGAATTAGAAGAAGAGAGAACCAAGCACATGGAATCTGCTTCAGAAAGATACTATCAGCCTTGGACATATGTTGACTTTCAGAATGTAGTTTCTTCACTTGAACCTCAAATTCTTTGGATTCCATCTGTGTGAGTAGAGAATACACAATAATTTATGCTCGATGTAAGTAAAATATGTGTGCTTCTTTTCTGCATCCCGACTTCTTGATGCAGGTCATCATACTTGAGGTTTGACTCAGTCTTCTCACTAACTGCAGCAACTCACCCTTCTCTTGCAGGTAGGGCAAAGATAACTCTTTGTTTGATCACAATCCTAAATAAATCAGTATGCATATGCATGATTTGTGTAATCACAGCAGTTGGTAATTAGGGTAAATAGAGATCATGTCACATCTGAAAAGCATAATTAAATCTCATAAAGAAGACTAGAAGCAGGTTCTGTTTGGTTTGGTTGTTTGTGAGGATTTTTCTTCTCTGCAAAATTGCATAAATTACAAAAACATGTTTTGGAATGATCTGTATTTGAAAATGTCCTGCACCCTATCTCTAGGTTAAAAAAGAATTTATCTCTAGGTATTTTTTTTTAAAAAAAAAACAATGTTTCTTAGGAATATTTTGCATTGTAAATTTCTGTCAGTTTAAACCAAGGAAGGAAGATGACAAAATACAAATGTTTTCTCTTTATTTCTCCTTGTTTCTATGTGTTTTAACTCCAAAACAAACTCACGACTCAAGACATATCAGAGTGGCCAACGCTGTTTCTTTGAAGGAATTCTTCTTGCTGTTAGGATCTAATTGTTTCCATCTTCCAAATGGAATCATTTTAATGGTTTTGTCCATTTTTGCTTAGTGTGTCTCACTGTGTGCATCTCTCTCTGTGTAGTTTGTTATCTTTAATGTTTTAGTGAAAGGCACATCTAAGTAAGCAAAAAGGTCTATGGAGAACAAAAGCCTTATGCTTTTTGTATTTGTCTTAGAGCCATACCTGTGATGACTTCCAAAAAAAAAAATGTGTAGTTTTGTCATCAGTGCTGTTTAAAATGTCAGTGTAATGTTCAAAGTAATAGCATTCACTTTAATTTATCCCAATATATAACTTATCTAAATGGATGAGATGCTGAATTTTAGAGTTCAGAAAATGTCCCCTTCACTCTAGCTCCTTTGGTTCTCACAAGAACTCCAGGAGGCAATTATTTCTTTAAATGAGGACATCATTTCAAACTGTGGGAGGCTAATTTGCAGCAAAAGCGTATTATTTGAAATTCAACTGGTAGAGCCACAGATTAAACTCTGAGTCTTCAGCTTTTGAATACCTAAATATCCAAATCAATTTAATGGCAAGGTGACCATATGTTCTCAAATGGCATAAAATTGCAGTTATACAAAATCAGTGAGCACAAATATTGTTTTTGTTTCTTTAGTTCCTTGAGACATTCTATGTAGCTTTGATTGACTTTGAACTCTTGACAATCCCATTTAGCAATAGTCCCCATAACTATCTGAACAATCATTTAGAGTAAGAATGAAACATATACCTTTGAAAATATATATAATAAATGCTCCTTATTCACGCTAATTTTGTTCTGTAAAATCATTGTACACTGGATTAGCAAGTCCTAAATCATTGCTCCTGAGGGATCTGATATGGTAGATTCCTGCAAGTCCTTGCTACAGCATTTTCATTAGCTGATCGATATAAAATTTGTCTAGTAGATGCTTTGTATATAAAGACATCCTGTTTAATAGATATTTTTTGATTCATTAGTATTAATTTTTCAGCCAACAACATGATAAGTCATGCCTCAGCGAACCTGATTGATCACAGCCTAACTCTCTAAGGCTCAAGACCTCTTTCTTGAAGTAAAGATAACTAGGCAAGATTTTAGCACTCTGCTTGGGTAATACTTCAAAACAAACTTCACTGACTAAACTAAATGAGTGCAAAAGCCCAGTATTAAATGGGTGACAAAAGGAACATGCAGTTGTATGATTGAATGCTGCAATACAAAGGCTAACCACTTGTGTGTTCAGTGTGGGCTGGGGTAGAACTTGTTGAGTATGACACATAACCCACCTTCTGTGCACGGGCTTGTCTTCACATTACCATAAGTCACTGGGCATCTTGATTTGGGAGTTATAAACAAACTGCATTCAGGAAGCAAATTCTCAAAAATAAAATTCATGGCTAATGAGCATTGATTACATCTTCAAACACAAATTACTGTGGTGAGTATTAAAGATAGGATAAGCATTACTTCTCACTTGGTGAGTTCAAGTCTATCTGGAAGAGAATATTCACAGACAATCTGACTCGTCAAAGAAAAGACAAGCGTTGATTCTTTAATTTCTTCCCCAAGTCTTACCATTTGTAGTTTATAGACAAATTCCTTGGTAGTGCAAAAGGAACCACGGATGTCTTTTGGTCTTATTTATACTCTTCAATGAACATCAGCAGTGTAGAACATATACTGACAAATGCAGAAAAGTGAAATATTTTCTTTATCTCTATATCAACTGCTACTATATTTGATGCTTAATTATTGGGTCTATAGACTCGACTAGGTAAAATCAACCACCAATACCTCTTCTGCAAAGGAGGCAGCCGAACCGTGGCTTTGCCACAGTCCTATCATGCCTCCTGTTTTGGAGTCATAAGCAGGTATGGGATGTTTCACTAAAATGTATCACTCTCCATCAGCTTCAACTCCATACCTATGTCTGAAAATTTAAAATCAGACATAAGCAACTGCTTATTATTTATATTATTATTAATCACTTACCTCATCATTTGGTCTTGTCCCAATGGGTAGAGAGCATATGTAGCTTTAACTCGTAGTAGGAGTCAACTTCTTACATGCTGATTTGCTTTTATGGTCTAATTCCTAGAAACTAATTTAAAATTTATTAATGAATTACAAACTCCTGTCCATCTCTTTCTTTTTTTTTTTTTTGGTTTTTCGAGACAGGGTTTCTCTGTGGCTTTGGAGCCTGTCCTGGATCTAGCTCTGTAGACCAGGCTGGTCTTGAACTCACAGAGATCCGCCTGCCTCTGCCTCCCGAGTGCTGGGATTAAAGGCGTGCGCCACCATCGCCCGGCCCTGTCCAACTCTTTCAATTATATTTATTGACGATTCACTGTTGTCATGACATAGGGTCTTACTATATGGACCTGGTACACCTAGAACTTTGTGGCCTTAGGGTCCCAGAATCTTTCCTCTGTGCTTTCTACAATTGAGGTTACAGAAGTGCTGCATCCTACTCAGCCTATTGCTTTCACTTTTGGATTTATATTTATCTGATTCTTTTTCATTTTCTTTTTCAGCAGTAGCTTTTTATTTTCTTTTCAAAGTTTTCTCCTCATTTTCATTTGTTCTATGAGAATATTTTGCCATGTATTTTAACCATATTCACTTTCTTAGCTTCTCCTCTATCTTGCCCCACTGACTACTATTTACCCTCCTCTGGTTTATGAATAATTCACTCAAGTAAACTGAATGGAATCTCAGTTGATCAGCACAGCTAGTGTGTGGGTCAATCTCTAAGTTCAGATCCCACCATGGGCATGTCCAGCAACTAGAGAATCTATAGCCAAATTAGTCTTTCTCTACCTTTTCAAACCTATGCTGCAAAAACTTAGCATTTTTTTTTTCCTGGTGCAGTTACATGGTTGGGACTGATAAAAATCTACTGGCTTTCTTGTCAACAATCTAAGAAGATGCACATTGCTTCCATAAAATGACATCTGTCAAATGCTTGGTGTCTTTGCAGACATGCATGCCCTCATGGCCTGGGAGATTTCATGGTTGCTCTGAAAATGAATGAACTCAAAGGCATAAAACATTAGTTTTATGGCTGGGTGGATTCTTCTGTAAAGTGTGTGCAGAACTACTTTTTTAAAATCACACCTGGTCCTCTCATGTGAAAAACTGCTTTCCTCAAAATTCATCCCAAATATTATTGTGTAGATTTCCTATCTTTACCTAAACATATGACTGTGTCCATTTGCATTAAAATTACCTTCTCTTCCCCATATCCTAATATTAACTCCTTGGCTTTGAGTCCTCTCAATGTAGAATTAATTTTATATTTTTTCATGAAAATTATTTATATGAGCTTGACATGCATATTTCACATCTACCCTAGAATATATAGAGGACAATCCGCTACCCTAGTCCCAGCTGTCAGTTGTAACACATCACATGCTCCCCTCTTCCCCTACCTAAGAACACTGTTTTTTGCATAGTTTAGTTGAAATGGGGATCACTTGGGTCAGAACTGAAGACCTTAAACTTTATGTTTACAGATATTTTTGATTCAGTGAGATCGCTAACAATCACCGTTGTGCCTTACAAAACGGTGACTCGAGTGAAGGTTGCCTGGGAAATCCCGCAGGTTATTTATCGGTAATCATGCACTTAGAACCTAAAAGTTGTTCTGGGATATGTAGGCTGTAAAATGTGTTAATATTTTATAGTCATGTGCCATTAGATGGAATGGAGGTCTTTGAAATATCATCTTGTTAATCAGTTGATCTTTCCCCTCAATAATTAGATCTTTCAAATTACTACTAAAATTACTGGCAGTGGCATTTTCTGATGATATGAAATAAAATTCACTTAATGAAAAAATGACATTTAAAAATAATAGAAAATTTTCAGTATTGAATCTAATTCTCTCCTCGTTTTTTGTAGCTAATTCAAGGCTAGTACCATTTGAATTTTGAGCTTCTAATTTTTAATGGTTTAAAATTGAGGTAATTAGAAAGTACAGGATAATGACTAATTAGAATATGAACAGCATTATGCCTAAAGCACAAATAATGTGTGGGAAATGTGTTTAATTTTTTTAACGTTTGAAATTATATTGGTATTTGAAAAGTGCAATTATCATTTTCAATTGCAATTTTGCTCATATAAAGACATTTGAAAGCAGAATTGTAACTTCCGACCTCTAAGTTTATTGAAATCTGTAAAATATTCATCATTCCCTTTCAAATTTTGAATATATTGTAAATTTGGGGCTGAGATTTTCTTTTATAAAATAGAATATTTGCAGTTATATTAAAACATGCATCTCCTCTACGTTCTGAAGTGTGTTAGGCAGCTGACTGTTTCACACTGGGCCAGTTGGCATTTGTGGAGCAGCCAAGTCTTCTCCAAGATGTGTGACCAAATTTACATTCTGACTTTTCACTTACTCTGTCACCAGATGACTGTGACCTAAGGATTTGCTTATAGCAACCACCATATTTATTTCTGTATATATATATGTTTTAGTCAAATTGTAATAATACAATATGGACATTTTAAAATGTGGATAAATTTATGTTGAGAAGGGTGGCATCAGAATCAACCATAAGTTATGATTATTGTTTTCTATTCCTTTACATACATCTCAACACATTTATTAATTATGCATCTGTGAAAAAAGTTCTCCATATCCCAAGCTGGCTTGACCAGTGGTCCTGATTGCTATAGCTGCCAGAAAGCTGGGGTTGCCACGTATCTGCCAGACAAGCTGGTTAAGGCAAACTTTTCCTAGCTCTGAAAATTGAGACCAAACCTTTGAGAGATGTAGAACTATATACTGTTTAGGTGACTTTCCAGCTTCTCTGTGTTCTATCTATGTCTTGCTAATTGCAGCCAAATCATTATTCATTATTCACACTGGATATAACTATTCTCCTATGGGAACTTAGACTCCAGATGCCATTATACAGAAAACATATATTGGTTATCAAGGTCAATAGTTAGAACTTTGCAATAATTCAAGAGAACATTTATTTGTTTCTAAACTAGGTAAAAAGTATATATAAAAGTTGTCAAATAAAAGCTGCTTTCTGGTTTGAACCATGCTGAAGATTGTAATCGGTTTCACTGGGGGTCATGGAAGCTTGTTCTAACATAAGCATTGGGTTTCCATGTGAGCTCCCCTCGAAGTCACAAGAAATTTCACATAATCATATGCAATGTGAAATAATGAGCATATCCAAATCACAGATGAATTATATGAACACCCTTTCCATCCGGCTTCACTCTTGTGATTACTCAAGGAAATTAGGTTGATGATCTACAGATACCACTCTTCTCTCACCCAGGGAAAAGTCTAGGAATGAGATAGTCAAAAAAGAGAAGAGTGTATCAAAGAGGATGGACCTGTGGAAAAGAAAATACACAGGACTCCCATTAATAGGATTTCAGAATAAACTTAAAGAGTTAGGAGAAAATGTAAATGACTCATATTAAAGAATCAAGATATAATTTGGTTATAATAACCACAAAAATAGTTGAAACTGTCTTCAAGTTTTAATATATATATATATGTATATGTATGTATAGATTAGTACCAAAAGCTATGTGCTTGATAATTCAACAGCTTTAAAAAAAACATACTGTCCATTTTCCATAATAATTTAAAATAAAATTAAAGTGTCTTTGGATATAGTCTCAACATCTTTAAATTAAAATCCCCCTTATTTGGCATTGTATTCATTTATTATCCTTTTTTTTCTTGTTTGTTAAACCAAGCTTTATTGATAAAATGGAATTCAGAATATCTTACTAGGAACAGCAGCAGGCCCAGCCAATCATGATAGGAAAAAAAAAGTGGCAGTCCCTATTGTGTAGGAAGCTGCTGTTTACCAATTAGTAACTGAATGTAGGACTCATAAAGAGGTGCAAAGAATCAAGGCATTTCAGCCCCAAATCGATACTCTCACCAACACTCGGTGTCACCTGCAGTGCTCTCAGCTGCAGGAGAGGCCATCCTAGAGACAGGTAAGAAGGAGCAGCTGCGTGAACAAGCCAGTTCCTCGCCCGCACACAGAGACAGTTTTCCATAACTCCCTGGGTGTTCAGCTTTGTAAGATTTTGGAATTCTTCATTATCATGCGCACATGAGCATTGAGCTATGTGGCTGCTGCTCTCCCTGTCCACAGCACGACTCTATCTGTTGTGTCACACAACAAGCCAAACATTTCCTTTATCGTTGACCGTGATTTTAAAGCAGTTCATAATTAAATATGAGCACTTTGTACAAAGACAATTACACTTTACAAAAAAACAAAATCATACAACAAAAATTGCTGGAGTCTGATTTACAACATGAATTACAGTTTGAAATCACGTTTACATTAAGTCTCAAATTTACAATTAAAAAAAAAATCCATTCTGGGCTAGCTGTTCCACTGCTCAAGCTCTGGTGTAGTCCCTCAGCCACGTCGTACCCTTTCTTCCTTAAAGTTGATGATGGCTGTTCAAAGGTTCGGCCAAGTTGAGCTGTGCTCTCCTCTGGCGGCGAAGGCGAACCATGGCCATAAGCGGCTTCACCACATGTCATCGGTTGATCCAGAGTCAGTGTCATCGTTTTTGTAAGGGTTCAGTCTATTGTAAAAGGCTTCAATTACATTCCGCTTGCTTGCCAGTTCACCCCCTCGGTGGGAGGCTGGGGATGTTCTCGCTGGCTAGCGTGTGCATCATGTGGACTAAGTCAGGGACTCCTTCCCCCTGCTTCTTTATGATTTCTTCTACTATGCATTCCAGGTACTTGTCCAGCTCTGCCTCCTTCTTCACGACTTCTGTTGAGACTTTAGGTGCATTGGGAAAACAGATCAGAATCACACTCATGTTGTCTCGACTTCCCTTATACAAACAGGTGTCGACTACTTCATTGCAAACTTTCTCAAGGTCATCAGAGACTTCAAGTCTGGATCTCACAAAGTCACAGAGCTCTTCGTTTCCCATGACATCCCAGATTCCATCACATGCAAGAATAATGAACTGATCATCCTCTTCAGACCTTTCGATATCATGGACTTCCAGCTCTGGTGAGACAAGCTGCTCTGTGCGACCTTTTCCATGGACACATTTGTAATCAAAATCCCCAAGGGCCCTTGACACAGCCAGAGAACCGTTAACACGCTGAATCATCACATGTAGTAATAGGAGCCGTGGGCTGCTTCCTGCCACCCGGCAGCCATCACGGCTAGCTTTGCCCGAAATAATTACACAGACACTGTATTCATTTAATCACTGCTTGGCCATTTCTATCTAGCCTTTTCTCAGCTAACTCTCACACCTGGACTAGCCCATCTCTAATAATCTGCTGTAGCCCACAAGGTGGCTTACCACGGAGATTCTAGCCTACGTCCATCCTGGGTCGGAGCTTCATCGTGTGTGCCTCAGAGAGCAGAGCTCTCGCCTCTGCCCGCAAGAGTGGAGCATCTCGTGTCTCTCTGAGGCATCTGCCCCTGAGAGGAGAGCTGTCGAGTCTCTGAGCTCACTTCCTCTTCCTCCCACCTACGTTCTAACCTATCAGGGCAAGCAGCTTCTTTATTTAATCAACCAATGACCTTCCTCCATCACTTCCCCTTTTTCTGTTTAAACAAAAAAAGGAAGGCTTTAACTTTAACATAGCAAAATTACATATAACAAAACAGTTATCAAGTAAAAATTACAATAATCTTTATCATAACTAAGGAAAACTATAACTATAACTAACTATTCTTAACTCCATCAAAGACTCCAGAAAGATACAATACTACCTAAGCAAACAAGAAAAAAAACAACTTTTAAAACTCTAGAAATGACAGAGACATCTCGCTGCCTGGACAGTCACCCAAAGTTCCTCTGTACCGTTGGGGCATCCATCTTCTGCCTACAGGCCCTTAGTTTCCAGCAGACATTTCCATGAAGCAGGACATTTCAAAGTCAGTTCAGTCACTATCTGTTGTGTCCTGCAGAATGTCTTGCAGACTCTTTCATGAATCAGGAACCCCGAAAGACCATCTCGCCTTTGGGCAAGTTTAGCAGTCCTCTCTCTGTGGGTACCCCTGCATTCTGAATTCGTTCTTTTTCCAGTGGATTACTTGGTTTGTGGTCTTGTGTGAAGAAGTGAACTTTCCTGGTCCTACAAAGCAAACCTCTCGAGTCTCCACAGTTAATGAAATAGGTGTGCTGGGGAGAAATTAAGACCCCCACCGCTGTTGATCCACTTCTATCTGCACCATGTTTCTTCTCTGACATAACTCTCATGTGTTCATAGATCTCCAGAAAACCTGTTCTGATTCCATTCTTTACATTTTCCACAGATGGCGCTCCTGCAGAGCCTTTAAAATTCTGGTTATTGGTGATGTGATCTAACAGATGCTCACAGCAGTATTTGGCAACCTGAGAACCAGCATGTCCATCATATACAGCAAAGAATGACCACGTCTCAAGTCCACTTGGCAAGCCGATCACAGCTGTATGTGCGTCCTCCATTTCAACACGCCAGCCTTGCATGCTGCTTAGGCCGTATCGCAACCCATTCCCCTGCCCCTGGGCATTATGCTTTTCCATCTTTGGCTTGTCTAAAAATGCTCCCATTATGACTTGATCCTCTAGGTCCGGAGCAGCCGCGGGCGGGCAGGTCCCTTGATCGGCCGGGGCGGCGGCAACGGCGACGGCGGCCGGGCTCGGGGGTCCTGTGACGGTTATTATCTTTAAAGAATGAAAATTGTATTGTTCTTTTACCTCAATATTTACTTCCCAAATTACCAGTCAAATCAAGAAGTTTTCATGTTTATTAGTCATTATTTTGTAAACAAGGATAAATTTTTCAAGCAACAGTATATTTGATATAGTTTTAAGATCTATAAACTGTTATTTGATGAGAAGAGAAATGTAGAGCAGTGCTATCTTTAAATACTCAATTGTGCTATAATGTGTTAGGATTCTGGTACATATAAAGCAATGAAGGTTTGAGCTTGCAGTTAGAGGTTTCAATGTATTTGTGTAGAAAAGGGTATCTGTTCACCTATGGCTGGGAACTCAGAAGGGAGCTAAGGGAAGGCCCTTCAGCACATAGGTAAAGAGAAAGAGTCTGTTTTCCAAGTGTCTGCTGCCATTCAAGTTTAGCATAAAACTGGTACAAGTTGGAAAGGCAAACCTCAGCTTCAGTCATTAGCCGAACTGACACAGGCCTTTCTCAGTTATAGGAGTAATAAATCAGCTACCTATAAATGTTCCTAGAAACAAATTTAAAAAATTATATCATCCAGAATAACAAAGGAAGGAAAATATAAATTGACACAAGTTATTCAAGTCTGCTAAGGCTGCAGAGAAAAAACTGAAAAAAATTATAAGTAAATATAAAATAAAGTGGCATTTTTCTCCTGCTAGTTTATTTGGTTAGATACAGTACAAATGAAGTTGCACACAGTTAACTATATATTACAACACTTTGAGAACCCATATTGGGTTTCTTAAACTTGTCCATATTGGGTTTCATGGTCTGGGTTAAATGAAATTCTAATTATTACAGGTGACTTCAATGCAAGAATGGGATTGGAGAAAGAATGGACTATCGTGTTCTGGGATATGAACTCGGACAAAGGAACAATAGAGGAGAAAAACTGCTTGACCTCTGCTGTAAAAATGATTTGTACATATCCAACACAAAATTCAAGCAGGCTAAACCATCAAGATGGTGGACATGGGAATCTCTTGACAAAGGAACCTACAGTCAAATTGACTATAAACTGGTCAGCAGAAAACTTATCTATTATCTGAAACAGCTATCATTTCCTAATGCTGCTGTAGGGTCAGATCACCAACTTCTGATGACCAATATTCACCTGAAACTTAAAAGAGTCATACCAGGCAGGAAGAACTAGAAGATCTATTGTAAACTACCCATGAGCCCAGCTGTTTAGAGAGAGTGCAAGAGAACTTTTGAAATAAAGATGAGGGAAACCATTAAACAACTGTTTAAAAATATAAAAAGTGAATGGGAGAAAAATCCAAAGAGATATACAGGAACCTTAAAGGAGACACTTGGTTATGTAAAAGGAGCAATACCAGATCAATGACTTATTGTAGAGATGATCAACCTGGCAGAAGAAAGAAGAAAGATAAGGAGCAAATGAAGAGGCAATCTGCAGGCAACAGAACACCAGAACTATGTGTGTAGGAAGGTCATAAGAAAGGCAAGGAACGATAGAGAGCTGTATACACAAGGTGTATGCAAAGAGGTCAAATGGGCTACACTCCATAATAAAACACATCTGTCTACGAAGCTATCAGATGGATAACTGCCAGATACGCTCCCCAGATTTGGGCAATTAAAGGTGGATGAGGTCATTAATTAAAAGAATCTGGGAAAGTAAAACAAAGATGGAGACAATACTTTGACACCCTTTACAATGACCCTAATACTGTCAACATAGAATACAATGAGAAACACTTTGACAGTCACTCAAACATCAGAGATGATGAAGAAATATTAAATATTGACAGGAATGAGATAGAGGAAGCTATTAAGAAAAAGAAATGCAGGAAGGCCCAAGGAGTGGACGACATCATGGTGGAGGAACTGGAGGTGGCTACAATGGGCTCAGGGTGCGAGGCACTTCTCAGACTCATCAGAGAGATATAAATGGGGGTTTAGAGAAATTGCTTAGTGTTTAAGAAAACTGGCTGCTCTCCAAAGTGGCTGTGCCAATTTTCACTCCCACCAGCAGTGGAGGAGGGTTCCCCTGACTTCACATCCTCTCCAACAGTATCAGTCCTCAGTGTTTTTGATTTTAGTCATTTTGATAGATTTCGTATGGCAATCTCGGGAACCTCTGGCATAAGAACCAGGATCTATCCCTAGTGCACAAGCTAGCTTGTTGGAGCCATTCCCTATGGTGGGATGCCATGCTCAGCCTTAATGCAGGGAGGAGAGACTTGGTCCTGCCTCAACTTAATGTGCCAGACTTTATTGACTCTTCATTGGAACCCTCACCTGTTGGAAGGAATGGATGGGGGTGGGCTTAGGAGGAGGCAAGGGAAGTGTAAGCAGGGGTGGAACAGAGAACTTTGGTTGGAATGTAAAATAAAATAGAAAAAATAAAATAAAGAGGTTAACTCACTGCTACCGAAGAGGACCCGGGTCACTTCCTACACACATGGCAAGTCACAGGCATCTCTAATTCCAGCTCTGAGAAATCTGATACCTTCCTCTGGGCTGGGACAATAAGCGTGTTTGTGATATACAAGCATACATGCAGAAAACACACATATAACAACAAATAAAAATGAATAAATCAGTTTTAAAAAGAAATTTGCAAATGAATATACAAAGAACATTCAAATTTTACTGTATATATAATTTCCAAATTCATACTTTGAGAAGAAAAGCCAGCAGCTGTTTTTATTGAAGCACTGAACAACTTAATCACAGTATGAAGAATAAATTCTTGGTCAGTGAAAATATCGAGAAGGTTTAGATCTGCAAAACATCTTTCTGCCCAGTGGTTATAGTGTATGCTGCCTCACTTAATTTTTGGCAAGTTGATCCATATTGATGGAATGAATATATTTCTAGAAACCAAAGAGTATTTTATTTTCAATTGGGAGGCAATGATTTTCTCAGTAAAACTAAGCTGCATATTTTACCTGATCTTTGCAAAGTACTAGAAGGAAGAAAATCCAACCCATGGCCAAAGGATTAAAGGATAATTCTATTCATCACCTTTGTATGGCTCAGAAATATTATCTTATACCTTTTTGTGGATGAGATATTCTAAGGAAATTAATGGATTTCTGGTCTGCGGAAGGGTGCTTTTCTGTCAATTGAAGGACTCATGAATAGTGGGTAAGCAGAAATACCACCGAACCATACATCTGACCCACAGCTTTGCTATTTAGAGAAATATAGCATATTGGTATCAAATTTACATTTCTTTTCATTCACTGCCTTATTTGATCTTGTATAACATGCAGTTCTGAGGAAACTCATTTACAAAGGCAATCATAGTATAGAACAAGATTCTGTCTAGGAAACCTTTTATATTATGTTTTGCATTAAATTTAGTTGATCTACTACTATTGCTATTGTTTCCATGTATTTTTCTCCCATTCTTTTCCACTCTCTCTTACACTGGCACTGGCTTTGAACTCAGAGCCTTGAGTTTGCTACATGCACTTTGCACTGTTATATATACCCACTGGTAAGTATACTTTTTCATCTTTCTATAAACCTTTCCTTCTAAATTTCCCTTTTGCAATGATATATACTTTAGTTTGTCACATATGATTTGAGTATCTTAAATACAAAGCTAGAAATCCCAAGTGTTTGAAATCCTGAACACATTTAAGCACTGATACACTGTCACAAAGAGAAAATTTCACTCCATTAAATTTTTTTCATCCACAGAACTAAAGAAAAATTTAACACAAAATTGCCTTCATTCAGTTTGCATACCATACATATGAGTCACAAACAAACTGATATCTCAATTTATATACCAGTACTAAAATATTGCAAAAGTCAAAATATTTATAGTCCCACATATTTTGATAACAAACATCTAGATTGTTTTCTACTAGTTTCTGAGAGTATAAAATTGTAAGATATGACTTCTATCCTCAGTTAAGATACTTATCTATTTTTCTGACAAATATTTCTTAATTATAGTTTTATATCATAAAAATCATTTACATAGTTGTCTGATTAAACTATGGAATCTCAAAGAAAGGAAATGCCTGAATTCAGGCAAAGTTTCAAGTGGAATATGGAATTCACCTGGATTTTAAAGATGAGTATTATGTCTAGTATAGGAATATTAACAAACAAAACAAAACAACAAAAAACACTGCAGGCAAAGGCAAACACAGAAGCAAAAACATGAAATTGCTAACAATAATAAAGGCTATGGAGAGATCTAAATACAACCAATAGTGTAGGAAAATGGTGTCAGAACTGATATTTGTTGGAAAATATGAAACCATGGAGGTGTTGTACATTATCCTAGCAGTTCCAATGAAGAGAAAAGGGGTCATGGGAAACCATATAATGATAACGCATACATGAGACAATCCATGTGAACAAAATTAAGATCAAGTAAAAAAAAATTGTAGGGTACCTGAGAGACATGGAGTATCTTTTAGAGATAAGAATTAATAGTCCATTTTGCGATGTCAGTGCAGAAATAGCATGTGTGGATTTTAGACATTTTTAAATTTTCAACAAAACTCAAGAAGGAAATAGCTATGTCCTCAGTTTCACAACATCAATATCAATAATTAGCATTTGTGGTATAAATTTCTAAGGTATTTTTCATATGTACACTCGAATTTTGAGACAAATACCATGGTATCTTCTGGAAATACTTTCTAAATGTTGTTCCATTATGTCAAACATTGGCTAGACAAAATTTAAGTAATATACCATCAGTTATTAACATTATTTGAAATGTAGGCAGATTTATCATTTAACAAATATTGTAGTAAATATTGTGTAAATATCTGTGCCCATATGTGTGTTCAGTGTGACTCCTGTAAATACATTATGGGAGGTCAAATGTTTGGCTCAAAGATAATACAAGGTATAAAGGCATTTAAACAATTGTGTTCAACATTTTTTCAGAAAGCAATTTACATTCTTCCAGGAGTAGTCTCCTTCCTGATAGCCTTTAAAACAAGGATTTTTTTTTTCTGACAATAGACCAGTATATCTCACTGTTTAATTTGCATCTCTTTGATTACTTGTGAGGGTATCTATCTGTGCTTCCCATACTTTGCCTATTCGGTAAGATTTTTGTTGGAAGGTTTGTAGTTTCATGTTTGATTTTAAAATGCTCAAGGGCTCTAGTTTCTCTCAGTTTGTGGTCTCCTTTTTTATTTTCATAATGGCATTTGTAAAGCAATATTAAAGATAGTTTCATGGTATCCTTTGTATCATTCACTTTATGTATCTATAAAAGCTTTACTTTTCAAAAGCTGAAAAAATATTTATGTAACATTTAATAGACATATAAGCAGACATATAAGCAGGTTAGGGTCAGTTTACTGCGTTGTGAGATAAAAGTTCATGTATTTGCTATTTGCTTTCTTACTGTCATTCATGCACCCTTGTTTTGAAGCAAATCAAGGTCTTGATCTGTCAAGGTTAGTCTCAAATTTGATATGTAGCTATGTATCAAAGAACGACCTTGAACTATTCCATCTGCCTCTCCTGCTTCAGTGCTGTGGTTACAACAAAGCATCATGCCTATTTATTTATTTATTTGTTTCTTTGTTTTTGTTTTTATTTAGTTTAATTTTTGTTTGTTTGTTTTAGAGACTGGTTTCTCTGTGTGGCTTAGGAGCCTGGAACTCATTCGGGCAGCCTGGACTAGCCTGAAACTCACAGTGATCTGCCTGCTTCTGCTGGGTTTAGAGGCATGTGCTACTACCAGCCAGTTCTCATGTCTAGTTTTTTTGTTGCTGTTGTTTTTGTTTTTCAATTTTTTAAAAAAGAAAACAATCTTTTTTCTTTTTACATACCAACCCCAGTTCCAACTCCCTCCTCTCCTCCCATTTCCTCCCTTTCCTTCCCCACCAAATCCCCATTTTCTGTGCCCCAGAAAAGGTGAGGCACATTGCTTTGGGGAAGGTCCAAGGCCCTCCCTACTATATCTAATCTGAGCAAGGTATTCATCCAAAGAGGATAGGTTCCCAAAAGGCCAGTACATGCAGCAGGGATAAAAACTGGTGTGACTGCCAGTGGCCCCTCAGTCTGCCCCAGCCATGCAACTGTCACCCACATTCAGAGGGACAAATTTGGCACTATGCTTGTTCCTTTCCAGTCCAGTTGGTGTTGCTGAGCTCCCATTAGCTCAGGTTGGATCCAGCATGGTTATGATTTCTTTGCTCATATTCTCATTTCTCCCACTCTTGAACTGGACTTTGGGAGTTCAGTTCAGTGCTCCAATGCAGGACTCTGGATGAAGGTTCTATGGTAATATTTAGGATATTCATCAGTCTGATTACAGGGCAAGGCCAGTTCGGGCACCCTCTCCTCTATTGCTTAGGGTCTTAGCTGGGGTCATCCTTACTGCTTAGTTTTTGATGCACTGCTAGTGTACCTCTTCAGCAGTTAGGGAAAATATACAAGAGTTAGGTGAGTGAGGAGGAAAGTGAACCTGAAAAGAGTCAGGGGTAGTGGGTGTCTATGACCAAAACACATTCTCAAAGAACTTTAAATAAAAAGAAGTCTACTTTATATTAGACAAACTTGATAGCCATGTGAAAAACTATGCAAACCAACAAAGTTAAACTATACAAACCAAATGACTTAAAGTGGCTAAGAAAGTTTTCATTGATAATACTTCATTAAAGTGTACAAAGAAATTCAGAAAAACAAAATAATGTGCGAAAAGGAGATACCTTTCCAGCCATGAAGAACAAAGACTCTGGTTCATCTGCATGTTCAGTGTAAATGTCACCTTTGCTACTAGGTGTTCAAGATTTAGGCACCCTTCTGGGGACAACTGAAGAGTGGAAAAGATTTCCTGAGATATTGTAGATGCACAGGTGAATTAGTGGAGCAAGCAAGAGGGAGGCTTGCAGCTGGAAACTTTGATACTATTAAGTCTTGCTGGTTCATGCACAGTGGGTCTGTTGCAAATGAGTATTTTCAGCGTAGTAACTTTTATGGACAAAAATCAGTGCTCTAAACTGATAAGAAAATTCATGTTTCCAAAGGACACCCTGGAGTTGCTACTTTGTTTTTATTTGAGCAAATAAAGAATTACCATTTCTTTGACAAAAATCCAGTTACTGGTAAATTAGTGACTTTAAAGCTACAGTAACCTGTTTGTATTTAAGATTACCACCCCTGATTTGATTGGATAGGCTGAGAACAAAAGGGAAATGGAGAGTGAAGCAAGGTCTATCCAGTGCCTCATTTTACTTCTGGTATAATTGTGGGCTGAATGGGCATTGCCAGGGAAATGCATCCCATGCTTGATACTTGAACACGGAATAATAGAAAGATGCTGAAATATGACAGAGACAAGCAGAAAATGATACACGTTTCCTGCTCATGTCAAGCCATTTTTTAAGGAGAGTACTATGAAGAAGAGGAAGTTCAGGATGCAAAAAATACCAGGTATGGATAAGGTCTTTTGCAAATGAAAAGTAAACCAAAGGAGAGTGGAGAGAATGCACATTGATAGTGACCTGGTCAAAATGATTGGAGAAAGTAGCACTTTAATGTGTTGAAATGGTAAAAAACATAGAACATGAGAAGATATAGCTCATGACCCCATTAGCTTCACAAAGGATGGATTAGGCAAGAAGGGTTCAGAATGAAACAGAGCAGGATTTGGACAGGGAAGTGGTAGAGGAGTCATACTTCTGAATGTGGTGAAGCACGGAATTGGAACAGAATTAATATAATGGAGAACAATGACAAACTGTAAGTACAATGAAAACTACATTCAAGAATGAGGAAAATAGTTAATTTTAATGTGAGAAAAAGCACTCAGTAATCCTACATGCAAAAAAAGCCAAGACAAATGATATACACATAAATAAAACACAGCAAGAGAATTAAAGAGGTAAATGGAAATAAACTTTTTCACAGCACCATTTAATTTTAAGTAACTGATATTCAATTTTGGTAGAAAGTTTGTCGGACTGACTCATGGGAATTGGATTGTAAATATGTATAATATGTAAATACTTTTAATATACTTGAAGGATTTAGGAAGTTGGATAATAAACATGAAAGTGCTCTACAGTGAATATCATTACAGACACAGGCAATGTTGAAAGGAATACCCAAAGAGGATTTTCAATTCTTGTCTCATGTTGACTTATATGTATTTAATTTCCCACATAGAGTTGCTTATGAAACATAAGCCCTTGCTTATTGAATTTGCTTTCTTTCAACTTATCTTCTTGTACAGCTTTACCTCCCAGGATCCTGTTCATGAGCTGCGTGTATCTGCTTCCCTCCATTTATGTTTATTGCTTGTGTCATCTGTTTTTGGTCCAAAGACTCTAAAAGGCAGAAAGTCTATCTGTTTACCTTGACTGCTCCAGAAAAGAAGATGAGATATGATAATGGTTGTCAAGGATTAATTCACTAGGCAACCATTAAATTGGCTCCATCTTAGAAAATGAATTTAACTTCTGATGTACTTTTATTTTTTTAGTAAAATTTATCATAAAATTTGGCATCTTTTAAAATATAGGTAGGTTTTGTTCACCAGGGAATTCTTGTTTGCAAATACATACTCTTATTTAAAAATGTTATATCTCATTAAAGAATCTAAAGAATTATCAATGCCTTACAATTACACTCAGAATGGGAATCCAAATTCTATAGATTTATAAAAGTCTCACCAAGTATCACCTTGTGTATGTACTACAGAGCTCTTTTTGTAGTTTGCTTTGATTAAAATGTACCAAAATATTAATTCAAATTGTCCTTTACTCTATTTTACATATATAATTTTGAATGTTCATTTTTAATGTCATGGCTCTTTTTGTTCCCATTAACAGGGTGTTAGTAGTCATCTAATTATTTACCAAATTTTTTCCCTGTAAGAACTTGAAGAAGCAAAACAACAACAAAACAAACAAACAAACAAAAAACAGAAGACTGGGGTTTCAAAGAAAATCAATGTACCAGTATTAACCCTTCAGGATGGAGGGGCTCTAAGGCTAGAAATCTGGTAAACAGATTCTGGTTTAGGTATTTTATAAGAAGCAGGGCTCCCACCCACTACCCTGTTGGTCCAATTTAGTTGCCCATACCTGTGCCATCTCACTGTTTGCCTGCTAACAAGAAACTACCAATTTACTTTTCTTGTATTCTTCCTGTGTTCCTTACCAAGAAGGGACTTCTTTAATACTAGAAGTAAGACAGCAGAAGCAGGCAAATCTCTGAAAATACAAGGTCAGTCTCTTATATTCTCTTGGTGACGCCTGCATTAATAGTTCCTAGATTTCCCACTTCCAGAAATGCCTCAGGCTGTGTTTTCTTTATTGCTTTTATTTCTATTTTCAAGTCTTGAACAGTTTTGTTTCATCAGTATTTTTTTTCTCGGCTTTCTTTAAAATATTTATTCCTTTGCTCTTTAAGGACCTCTATCATCTTCATAAAGTTGGATTTAATTTTTTTCTTGTTGTTGTTGTTGTGTTTCAGTTGTGTTGGAACTTTCAGTGTTTGTTGTAGGATAGCTTAGTTCCAGTAAGGAACATATCAACCTGGCTCTTTTTTATTGTGTTCGTATGCTGTTGTGTAGGCATCTGGATTCCAGTTGGTTGTCGGCTTGGTGCTGATTTCTGAATTTGTCTTTGTTGGATGGGTAATTTATTCCTTAGTTTCTGTTTTCTTTTTGGTCTGTTAGTCTGTGTGGCCTGGAGTTCTGGCAGTCAGTCATGGACTCTGGTCCACCAGGGAGTCTTTGTGCCATCTGGGATCTGGATTTGAGGTAACTAATGTCTTTGTTCTTTGGTCAAGCAGGGGGCTCTGCCTGAATTGGAGAGTGAGAAGGAGAGGCTTATTGGAGATAGTGGAAGGTATCATTGAAGAAGTGGGATAATTCTGAGGGAAAATGGAAGCATATCTGTTCTTCTGACTGTCATGGCCTACACCTGAGTAGAAAATGCTTGACTGAGTTGGGGATGGAGGCATGAAGTGAGGTGAGAAGGGGCAACAGCAGACTGGGTCTTTAGGAACATAACAGAGGGCATAGGAATGTTCATCAGACCTGTAGATGGGAAAAATTACTTTCTATGTAAATTGCAGATGCTCTGAGAGCCTTTCACCCAAATAGGTTGATCCTTTTCTGACTACTACTTGGAGCAAATTGTCTAGAACATGGGCTGTTACAAATTAAGTGTGGAGGGATAGGGGAACCTAGGATAATATTCCTGTTTGGGAGAGCCTTCTATCACTGACCTTCACCCACCACCCCACAGCCAGAACTGTTGCCATTTTCTTTTCCACTCAATCATCATATTAGGTTCCTCCAGAACTCAGGGTATTTGGAAAGACCAGCAGAGAGGTTTGTACAAACAGCAGTCATATGGGGTGGCTTAGGTAGGAAAAGGGAATTATGTGTGGATAGGCCTGCTACCCTACCAGGAGCCAGGTGGGTCTTGCACAAACAGCTAAAGATTCTTATGGGTGTCAGCTTTCAATGAAATTTTCCGATACAGAAACACAAGTGCCCTCCCTGGGTCATTCGTAGCTACATCCCCTTCAAACAAAAAGCAAACTTGGCAAAATTTTCTTTATTTTGGAAAACAAGGTTATTTTGTGATTGGCTTACACATCAGAATGTACAAGAAACAGTAGAGAAAGTTAAGAAGGTCTTCCTTTCTTTCTGTGGCACTTCCAACAGGTGCCTGCATTTCAGCTGTTCCGGGGCCGAGAACTAGGTGTGGTTTAAGGAAGCTATCAAGCAGAACACTCACCTTCCCCATGCACCAGTTCCAGGTATATTGAGAGGGGAGTCTGCATTCCCCAATTCTTCCTTCCTAGTAAGATGATTAGTTGTTCGCTGGCCCATTTGCCCTCTCTCTTGCCTTAAGAGAGGCACATCAGTTTCTGCTGGGGTTCTTCCAGGGGGAAACTCTTGTCCAAAATTCAAGGTTAAAGTGTTGCACTCTTTCGGTCTCCAGGTCCTTCACTTGTTACACACTGTAATATGGGAGCTAACTGAGAGTGCTCACCATGCTAGTTACTCAGACAGCACCTCCAATTGTGGGACAGGTCGTGGATACTTCTTAGGTTTTCTCCAACATAATATTCAGTCGAGTATGTGACCTTGAGTAGAGATCTTCACAACTGCTGGAAGAATTTCCAAAAATTGTGATGGGGTGGCTGGTGGTCATCTAACTTATTTCCTGGCACAGAAAAATAATCGTAATCCCAGGAAAGAAGGAGACAGGAAGACAGAGTTTTATAAACAGTAAAAGTGGCAACACTTTCTCTTTGGGATGGAAAGGATGCTAAGGTGGGGAGGGAACAATAAATTGTTTCTGGACCGGGTGTCTTTTCTTTCTTTCTCTCTCTCTCTCTCTCTCTCTCTCTCTCTCTCTCTCTCTCTCTCTCT
>NC_022011.1:57250218-57284598 GCF_000317375.1 Microtus ochrogaster | reverse complement strand
GTCTTTTCTTTCTTTCTCTCTCTCTCTCTCTCTCTCTCTCTCTCTCTCTCTCTCTCTCTCTCTCTCTATCTCTATCTCTCTGTCTGTCTGTCTGTCTGTCTGTCTTCGATGGGGTCCCTGGATCCTCCTTTTCTGCTATTGGTTCTGTTCAGATACCTACCTGTGTCTTCTTGCATTTCTCTGCTCAATACTTTGTCCTTCTGGCATTAAAAACTACCATCTCTTAGAAGCTTGCTTTTAATTTGCTTGGCTGTTCCTCTTACTCTCCTTCACTCCCAAATACATTAATTCAATGTAAAAGTCATTTATGATCCCAAATTCCCAACAGAATAAGCATAAGTTCGGAATATATAAGCACATTAAAGATCAAAATTAGTTTTAATGTATCAGAAACCAATGTTTAGGGAAAAAAGAAATTATGCGTGCTGAAATGAAGCATATGACTACTAAGACAATCTCTAGACTTTATCTATTTCTCTTCTTAGTCCTCTGACTTTTTTTCTTATTTATCTAAGAATCAGATCTTCTCTCTTCAGTACAGCCCACCATCAGCTCATGTCTTTCCTTGTATGAAAACTCTACTCTGATTTTTCAGGTTTAGCATGTGTTTTCTATAAGCAGAACAATAAGTTTCTAAAGGGTAACTGAATTATATATGATCCCATTTAGAAACTCAATAACTCAGGATTTCCTCCAACATAATGTATGACTTCCCTTTTTATTCTGATCTAACCCAAGTTCCTTAGCATCTAGTGTCCATGCTGTGCTGTTTCTTTAAACTTTGTCCAAGCCAGGCGGTGGTGGTGCACGCCTTTAATCCCAGCACTTGGGAGGCAGAGGCAAGAGGATCTCTGTGAGTTCAAGGCCAGCCTGGTCTACAAAGGGAGTTCCAGGACAGGCTCCAAAGCTACAGAGAAACCCTGTCTCAAAAAACCAAAAAACAAACAAACAAACAAACAAAACAAAAAAAAAACTTTGTCCAAGTCTCTTGGTACTCCAAGCAGGTACAGAGATAAACTCTGCTTTTCCATCATCCATGGTCCTGATACATGGTTTTTCTAATATCTCTATCATCTTATGCCAGCCTACAATTTTTTGACTGGCATCCTTTCAGGATTAGTTTGATAGCTACTTTCCTGAAGTTGTGATATATTAGTACAAATTCCCTTCTACATATATATTTATGAACATGGACAAATGCTGCTTGCATCTTCAGTCAGAACAATCCTCTTCCCATTTTACAGTGGAGAATGCAGATACCAGTGGCTGCACAACTTGCTAAGAATGAGGGACAGATGAGTTGCTCATCCCTAAGAAAGAGCTACTCAAAGGCTTAAGGAACATCACAAAGCAAGGCCAGAAAGAGTGGAATATATAAAAGACAAGGAGAAGGACTGTGAAATACCATCTGGGAAGAATATAGTAATTGAGATTATGAATGACAGCTGTGGATGTGTATACTATGATTTCATTAAAATGGCTTATGGGCAGACACAATGAGAAGATGAACTCTGAAGACCCTAAATTGCAGTGCTGAGGTCTTTAATATGAGTAGATTTGGGGAAAGAGGAAATTATGATACCATCAGTCTTCAGTGAAAAGCAAAGTTCTATTGCATGTGTCCTACATCTGTATAGACTAATAAATGGGTCATAAAGAAAATCAAAAGTTGGCCAGGTGGTTGTGGTACACCCCTTTAATCCCAGCACTTGGGATCACCTTCTTTCATCTATGCTTGATATTTCACCCAACCAAATTTTGTTTTTACAAAGACATTAGTCTTACTGAATGAGAGTCTACCCTAAGGACCTCATTTTAACTTGATTGCTTCTGTAAAGACTCTTCTGTGCAAATAAGGTCACATTCTCAATTACTGGGTGAAAGTTAGGGCAACAACATTACCTTTGCAGGGATAGAAATCCTCACAATAAATGTAATATGCTTTCCAGGAGTTCTGCTAGATTACAGTTTTAATTTCAAAGCCTTTTTTTCTATTATTGCTGTAGCAATTTTAGACTGAAATTATCTGCATATATATTTATCTCCAGAGGTCTGGGAGGAAATACTGTGTGATTTTTAGGTTTGGGTCCAATAGGTGCAAAGAATGTTGGCTTCATATCGAAGGACTCTTGGATGTTCTAAGTAAATTTGAATTTTAGCTTGAAAAAGATCTCACAAGCTACAGTAGTATCTTTTCTGTGCCGGTACTGTCCCATCCACCACCACATGACCCTGGTCCCAGTTGGTGGCAGGTTTCTGATGAAGTCTTTGAACAATTCTGGGTTCCAGTTATTGCTTTGTCAGGTTTTCCTGACTGAATGAGCCTCAATGCATTTTTAGGCTAAGGTTTTTCTATCCACGTGTTGGTTTCCTTTGTGGGGGAATATATTGTTCACACAATTAATCCTTACCTGACTTCTGAACAAGAAGATAAAATCCTTACTTTTTAAATTATTAAAATCCATAATAATTTTACATTATTATGAAGACATGTTCAGATTTTGTATTTATTTTTAAAGTCTCTATAAATTTAATTATACTTAGCACATAATTCAGCATCCAAATTCTGATATTTTGGAAAGAAAAAATGTATAGTAGTAACAATCTACTTAATTTCCAAGCATTAAAGGGGCAGCTTTGAGAAAATATTTAACCTGGTTAAATACACAGATAACCTAGTTAGAATTTAATTTGCAGTTTTCTTGCTTCTCTTAACAGTGTTATCCACAAGTTCTTAAAGAGGGTTTAGAAATTTTGCAATGATAACAAATCAGGATTGGAGACCTGCTGAAGAGCTGAATTTTTATAAATGTTTGCTGGTTGTGATAAACTGACCCATTCTGTGCAATGTAATGCAATTTTAAAAAATATTAATTTACATGATATCTGAAGAATTATAAATATTATTAGACTGGATAATATTTAGAACAAGCAGGAATCTAGTGAGCTGCTAACTAGTCACTCTGCAATAAAATACAAGGTAGTTCATGAATGCTTGACCTTAAATATCTACATAAAATTCTACCAGGTGACACCAGTTGGTCACATTTTACCATTTACATCATGCAGGACCTGCATCACTGTTTAGCTAGCTGTTCCCCTTGTGTATGCACGAATTCTGACTCAGGAGATACATCTTCTCTTTTTACTTGCTCTTTCCTAGTTTTGAATAGTTCATATTAATAAAATAATGATCTATTTGTACTTGAGTTTCATGCATAGAAATAGATATGGATCTATTTGCAACCTTCTACATGGTAACATCTAATTATGCCAGCACTATTTCTTCTTTTCATTGTATAATTTTAGCTTCTTTGTCAAAAATCAGGTGTTCATAGGTGTGTCAATTAATATCCAAGTCTTAGATTCAATTCCATTTTCCCACCCGTCTGTTTTTATGCCAATATCAAGCTGTTTACAAAACTGTAGTTCTATAATAGAGCTTGATGTGAGTGATGGATGCCTCAGGAAGTTCCTTTATTTTATAGTATTGTTTTGGTTATCTTGGGTGTTTTTACTTATAAAGTTGATTAGTGTTCTTTCAAGGTCTCTGAAGAATTGTGTTGGGATTTTTTTTTATCAGGATTGCATTGAATCTATAGATTGCTTTTGGTAAGATTGCCATTTTTATTTTGTTGATTGTACCCATTCAAGAGCATGGGGAGATCTTCCCATTTTCTGATATCTTCTTCAATTTCTTTCTTCAAAGACTTAAAGTTTTTATCATATAGTTCTTTCACTTCTTTGATTAGTGTTACCGCAAGGTATTTTCTGTTATTTGTGGCTACTGTGAATGGTGATGTTTCTCTGATTTCTTTCTCAACCCATTTATCATTTGTATATAGAAGGGCTACTAATTTTTTTAATTGATTCTGTATCCTGTTACATCACCGAAGGTGTTTATTAGCGGTAGGAGTTCACTTGTCAAATTATTGGGGTCACTTATATATACCATCATATAATCTTCAGCTAGTGAAAGTTTGACTTCTTCCTTTACAATTTATATTCCGTTGATCTCGTTTTATTGTCTTATTTATCTTTCTAGAACTTTGAGTATTATGTTGAATAGATATGGAGAGAGTGAACAGTCTTGTCTTGTCCCTGATTTTATGGAATGACTTTGAGTTTCTCTCCATGTAATTTGATGTGGACTTATGCGTTGCTGTATATTATTTTTATTATGTTTAGATAAGATTCTTGTATCCCTGATCTCTCTAAGACTTTTCTCATGAAGAGATGTTAGATTTTGTCAAATGCTTTTCCAGCATCTAAGAAGATAATCATATAGTTTTTTTTTCTTTAGTTTATCTATATGTTAGATGACATTGATAGTTTTTCATATGTTGTCCTATCCCTGCATCTCTTGGACAAAGCCAACTTGATCATGATGGCTGCTATTCCTGATTACCTGGATTCAATTCAAATCACCAAATTTGCCATTCTTTGCCATTTGCAGCTTCAGTCACAGGATATCCGACATTCTCTTCTCTTCTTTGTAGACACCAGGCACCCATGTGGCATGCAGACAAATATACAGCCAAACCATTTAGATGCAGAACAATAGAAAGTAAAACAACATAGATTTTACTTATGCATTTTTGCATGTTTCATATATTTTTAAGTAAGCCTAGAAAATAATTTCTTTCCTTATGGAGTTTTGAAAATCTATCTTTATTTATCTTTTATTCCTGTCTTATCACTCTGAATTACCTTCCATTACCCTTCCCTAGTTAAAGTTTTCTTCATTTCCCATTTTATAATACCTCCATCCTGCTTTCCTCTTTCTAGAAGTTTTTTTCTTTCCTCCCAACATAATAATTTTTTAAAAAATTTTCTGGCTTGTGCAGTAACCTCAGGCAATATGATCAAACTAAAGTTTCAGCTTGTGGGTGTAGAAATAAGTGAGAATGTGAAACATTAGTCTTTCTGGGTCTGGGATACTTTATTCAGCATACTTTCAAGTTCATTTATTTTCCTGAGGAATTTGATATTTTGTTTTTCTTTACAGTTGAATAGAATTTCATCATGCATATCCAGTCATCAGTGAAGGAAATCTAAGTTGTTTCCATTTTCTAGCTATTGTATATGGAGCAGCAATGAGCACATGTGTTTGAGCTTGTATCTGTGGTATGCTATTTAACCCTTTGAGTACATGATAAGAAGTGATAAAGTGGACTTATGTGGTATATCTATTTTTAGTTTTTTGAGGATTAACCGTACTGGTTTTCATGGTGTATTTGCCGGTTTTCAGTCCACACACAGGGAATGTGAATTTTCCTTTTCTTGCAGCCTTACCAGCATTTGGTCTCCATTATCTTTTTTTGATCTTAGTTGCCCTAATTGGGGTAAAGTGAAATCTCAAAATAGTTTTAATGGTTATTCACCAAACTAATAAGGATGTTGAACATTTTAAAAAATATTTCTTAGTCATTTTAATTTCTTTGAGAAATATCTATTCAGATCCATAACAAATGTCTTGATTGGTTCATTTGTTTTTAAAATTCTTTTTTCTTAGTTCTCCATATATTTATGCTCTCTTCTGTACAACCTTGAACAATATTCCCAAGTGAGAAGAAGGCAAAAGTCTCCTGAATTAAGTTGAACTTGTGTATGCAGCCCTAATATTCCACTACTTGAGTGCCTAAGCCAGGAACTGGCTTGAACAAGGTCTATTAGGGCTAAAGACTATATTCAAGGCTCCAAGGCTAGCCTGAGAAACCATAGTGTGTGCCTGCACTAAAAAATTAATAAGAAGAAAGAGAAGGCTGTAGATGTAGTTCAGTAGAAGAATACCCCTGATATGTACAAGGCATTTCCATTGATAAAGTTAAATTCTTATAAATGAAATTAACCGGAGAGAAAAGAAGGCTCCAAAATATGAGCTACCTCATTAAATTTTGTCTCTTGATTATTGAGACAGAAATCCTTTTCTTTGAACTTAGCACACACGTGGGCACAATCGTACACACACAAAACACATACAGCTGATAGAATCTCAAGACTTCCTTCTTTGCTCTCTGAGAGATCAGATCACCCCTTTCAGCAACACTTCCCTGTAGCTGCAAATGTTGTCAGCATGGCTTACAGGCTTGAGTACAGTTGACCTGGGATTAAGTTGGCCTCCAAGTGCAAGGGCAGTGGTCCTATCAGGTCAAATATGACAAAGGGAAGCCTAAAAAGTGTTTTCTAGAGGTAGAAACCAAAATGGTTTCAACTTAGGTAAAGAAAATAGTCTGAACCTGGAACCAACCTAGACACATTAAACTGAAGAATGGATAAAGAAAATGGTACATTTACAGAATGGAGTATTACTTAGCTGTAAAAAAAAACAATGCCACCTTGGAATTTGCAGGCAATTGGATGGAACTAGAAAAAAAAATACTTTGGGAAAAGGGGAGGAGGCAGAAATTTTTTTCAACAACTAAAAAAAATAACAAAAAAATAAATTAAAATAAATTAATAATAAATTAAAAAAAAAGAAAATACTATCCTGAGTGAGGTAACCCAGACCAAGAAAGAGACAGTATGTACTCACCTATATGTGGATATTAGACATAAAGCAAAGGATAACCAGCCTATAATCCACAACCCCAGAGAAGCTAGGTTAAAAGCAGGACCCTAAGAGAGACACATATGGAGAACCCCATGATAAGAAAATAATTAAGATCTCCTTGGTAAACTGGGAGAGGGGAATAAGGGAGGAGATGGGGACTGAGAACATGAGGGCTTGAGATGGCCAAGTGGGAGGGACAAAGAGGGAGAGCAGTGGAAGTTATATATGGATAGAGGGAGCTATTATAGGGTTAGGGAGAAACCTGATGCTAGGTAAATTCCCAGAAATCCACAAGAATGACCCTAGCTAAGACTCCAAGCAATAGTGAAGAGGGCGCCTTAACTGGCCTTACCCTATAATCAGATTAGTGACTCCCATAATTCTCATCATAGAACCTACATCCAATTACTGATGGATGCAGATGCAGAGATCCCTAGCTACACACTAGGTCGAACACCCAGAGTCCAGTTGAAGAAAGAGAAGGGGAGTTATATGAGCCAAGGGGTCCGGATCATGAATGGGAAAACTACAGTGACACTTGACCCAAGCTAGTCCGAGCTCAAGAATTCTGGACTGACAGCTAGGGAACCTGCATAGAATTCAAACAAGGCCTCTGAATGTGGGTGACAGTAATGTGATTTGATTTGCTGGGGAGGAGATACTGGCAGTGGGACCAGTACTTATTCTGTGTGTATGAACTGGCTTTTTGGAGCCCATTACCTATGATAGTATTCCTTGCTTAGGTTTGATACAGGGTGGAGGGACTTGGTACTTCCTTTATTTGGTATGCCAGACTTTGTTGACTCCCCAACGGAGGCCTTATCCACAGAGGATTGGATGAGGGTGGAATGTGGGGAGATGGGGGTAGGCAAAGAAGAGGGAGGGGGGACTGGGGCTTGTATATAAAATGAAAAATGCTTTGATAATAAACAAATATATGTACACAAAACATAAAATTGAATGCTAAGGTTTCTGAGATTTTCTGTATGAACAAATCTTTCTCTGACTGTTCTCTGGGAAAGTATGCTAGTTTTACTGTATATCACCTGAAACCTGCTATAGTAATGAGTACAGCTCATTACAGTCTTAGTTAATATAGGAGATGTATTGCATTTGTGGGCAATATTTCAATCGATGCAATATGTTACATCAGAAAGTGCTGAGCCAACGTGAAGCTGTAAGTGAAGGACTTCCCAAAACAGGTAAAACAAGGTCATAATTGTCATTGAGGCATGTTGATAGAGAATATCCTTAGACTGGAAATTATAAACTGGAGAGATGGTTATTATTGTTATTCTTTTCTTTTTCCTATTTATAAACTTTGTAAAAGGACATAGAGAAAAGAAATGGACCAATCAATACATTCACAGTGTGGTACTGTCTACCAAAGCTTTTGGATTAGGTCTTCCAAAGATTGAGGACAGTCAATGCTTCTTTTATAACTTAAAATATCTTTTTAAATGTAGTAAGATTAATCTATGACATTTAAAAATTAAAATAGCATTTGCTTTATTCTTTGAGGGATGTGTGCATTTGTGTCTTTGTTTATCCACAGATGTACATCCATGATGTCCCTCTTGTTTGTGTAGTGCTCCAATATCAAGCAACTGAGCATTCACTCAGGAAAGGATGCAACCTTTCAATGGCCAGAACACTGTAACATTTCGGACTATTTGGGAGCTAATTTCATAATTAATGAGAGAAAAACAAAGGCAGCAGATGGGAGAGAGAAGGGATATAGTGACTGCAGCTGCCCCACCTTGGACTGCTACAGTAGCAGATTGTTGAGAATGGAGAACAGTCACCAATTTATCAAAGTCAATTGACAATCTCTGTTAGATTGCCTCAGACTTTAGCATCTTTCTGAATTCTGTGAATGAAATGCCAAGAAAACTTTACAATTCTTTTATAGTAAAGAAAGTCACATTTTACACTCACTCTTGTCTATAAAACTCATAATTATTGCCTAATGTCAAGAAATAATGTGTTTATAGTTTGAAGAAAACAATTTTGCTTAATTTATACATATTTTATCTGGTATAATGTAGTCTTGGTCACATTTTATTATAATTCATATTTAGGATGAAGTATTGGGATGAAAAAGAAAAATTAAGACTTTTAAGCTAAAACTTCTACTACAAAAGTGTAAAGGAATAAAGGATAACGGGGTACAGCCAACTACTTGATCCTAAGACTCATTTCTTATGCCCTTTAACCTACAATAAAAAAATATTTTTATCCATTAATTGAACAAATTTGCACAAAATTCTTAGAGGAAAATGGGCAGCATTCTCTTCTAGATTTATAAATTTAACCCCCTAGTTCCCATAATTAATTGCAGCAAAACCTACAAGAACCAACATTATTTATAAGAACACTCAAGCCGGGCAGTGGTGGTGCACGCCTTTAATCCCAGCACTCGGGGGCAGAGGCAGACGGATCTCTGTGAGTTCGAGACCAGCCTGGTCTACAAGAGCGAGTTCCAGGACAGGCACCAAAACCACAGAGAAACCCTGTCTCGAAAAAACAAAAAAGAGCCCTCAAAAATTCAATGACGGCGTTGCTGAATTGACCGTGATAAGGGAACCTGGGATATTGGAGGCTCCCAGAGCAAAGATGAGTGTCGAAGGTCAGCATGGAATTTTAAAGAGGACCAGGCTAACCTTAGCAGCGTGGGAGGGAAGGGTGACAGCAAATCATAGCTGCCCACATTGAGGTAGGAATAAGAATCAAAGGGACACGCATGAGGAAAGGACAAGACCAGGAAATGCATCTTCTGCACACATAGCTGGACCAGTGATAATTAGAGCTCCATTTGCCTTACACTGCATAGTTGCTTAAATAAGCTTTACAATCAATTGACAAATTGGTGTTTTTTTTCTAATTTTACAATTAGAGAAATGAATACAGTTGTGTTCTAGTCATGATTCTAAAAATAAGTAACTAATAAATCTTAGAACTCGAGCATAATACAAAACATTTTCTTTGATAATTCTACAGAGCCCCCTGCCTGCTAACATGAAGCTACTGAATTAAAATAAGCCTTTGATGGATTCAAACAGACAGATGCAGAGAGATACCACGGTGGTTAATAAATTTCAGAATGGAAGCAAGAAGGCTGGAAACAAGACTTAAACAAAGGCTTATTTGTGTCATTTATTTTCATTGTTTTCTTTAAAATCACATTTATTTTAATTGACACATAAAAATTTTCATGCCACTGAAATTCCAGTGATACCAGAGTTAATGAATGCTATATCCAGCATCCAACATGGTTGGTATGTCTATCACTTCAGCTGTGTCATTGTGTGTATGTGTTTGTGTATGTAGACATGCCTGCATCTGTGTGTATTCATGCGTGTATGCATATAGCCATATTTGTATATACATGTATGCATATTCATGTGTGTATGTGTGTATGCATATGTGTTTTTGACCTCCAAAATCTTGAATTTGACACATGCAAATCATTATTGACCATAGTCTCTTGCTGTGATATAAAATACGAGCAATGAATTCTGCTTCTGATCCACACCCCTGTATCCACTAATATTCCTATTTCTATCCTTCTCTCCCCTTCACTTTCCATGCTGTCGGGAGAATGTTCAAGTCTTTACTTCTATGGGACTTGCTATAGTCCCACACATATGAAATATCACAGATATGTGATACTCTGCTTCTATACATAATTAATTTTCATACTGTCCTTGCATTCCATTCATATTTGTACAAACGAAAGAACTTCATTTTTATAACTGAACATTACTCCACTATGCATTTTTGTCCACTCATCCACAACAATCTAGTAGATTGATGCCATTGCTATAATAAACCTGGTATGCAGATACCTCTTTGGTATACTGAATTTATTTTCCTAGGTCTATACTCAGTAGTGTACTTACTGGATTATACGGTGGTTCTATTTCTAGCTTTTGAAGACAACTCCCACTTTCTCCATAATGGTTATAGTAAAAAATATACACTTATAGCAGCAGTCAGCTGTCCTTTTTCTAACACTTAGCTAACTGGAATTTCCTACTTTTTGAGTTTATTATTTTATTTATTTATTTATTTATTTATTTATTTATTTTTTGGTTTTTCGAGACAGGGTTTCTCTGTGGCTTTGGAGCCTGTCCTGGAACTAGCTCTGTAAACCTGGCTGCTCTCGAACTCACAGAGATCCGCCTGCCTCTGCCTCCCGAGTGCTGGCATTAAAGGCGTGCGCCACCATCGCCCGGCTTATTATTTTATTTTTGAGGTTGTATTATTTCTCTGTTCCCCTTCTTTTCTCCAAATGCTATCATATGCCACTCTTTCAAATTTGTGGACTCTTTTTTTTTATTAATTGTTTTTAACAACACACACACACACACACACCTTCTGAGTCTGTATAATGTTACTTGTACTTATGGCGTCAGGGCACACCATCTCTTACTGGATGACCCACACAAACGCTCTTCCCTAGATAAGACTTTAGCTCCCACTCTCAGCATGTCTTAGTTGCCTGTAGTTCTCTGTGTAGGCTTGAGGTTTTGCAAGCTTTCTCTTATCCTGTGTGTGATACTTCAAGGATAAAAATTCTGATGTTACTAGGAGACACAATTTCACAAAAAAGCTTCCTGATTATATCTCTTGATTATTTTTTCTGCCCCCTCTTCTTTAGTGTTCCTTGAACTTTGTAGGTTGTTTCTATAGCATTGGTTTATAGATGTATTCACAGGAGCATTTTCTTATTTTTAAGAGGAATCTAAGATCAGTTTTGGTTTAAAACACACACACACACACTCACCTCACACACACACACACACACACACACACATACACACACACACACATCCTACCTTCAAAAAACACTGAAACAAAAGAAAACCTTGTTGATTATTTTAGCCTAGTCATTAAGCACATTTTTCAATGATCTACAGCCCTGAGCTAGCTTTTGACTCTTCTTATCAAAGCCTTAATTATTAGTGTTATCTATAATGCAAAGCAAAAGAAATT
Organism: Microtus ochrogaster; assembly: GCF_000317375.1. Taxonomy (NCBI): domain Eukaryota; kingdom Metazoa; phylum Chordata; class Mammalia; order Rodentia; family Cricetidae; genus Microtus; species Microtus ochrogaster. The sequence goes on along the minus strand of NC_022011.1, from coordinate 57,273,047 downwards.
CAGATATACAAGGTATATTGTATTGAACATAAGCAGTGTTGATTTCTTTGAGAATACCTAAAAGCATAACTAAAACTTTATATTCTTACAGCACGTAATCTAGATGTGACATAACAAAAGTGAAGTTTTCCCTTGGATAATAAAATGATTTTATTCAATTATTTCATTCAAATGTCTAACCACTTCAGAAAGAAACTCTTTGCAATGAACACAAAATGCGTGGCCCCTACAGCATCTAATGAATAAGTCAGCAGTGAATAAATGTAATTTTAAAAGGGAGCACTTTCTTTATGATTTTCTTCAAATATATTTAAGATAATGTATTCTTTCTTTTATTAATCAACATCCATATTATAAAATAATTATTCCCTTTCAAAACTGTGTTTTTATTTTAATGGAAAAAAATACAAGATAGTATGGAGTTAGAGTAAAGGAAAGCTTAGTGTGAATTAAGGTAAAACTCAACACAGCCAAGGAGAAGATCATTCTCTTTCATTCTTTCTGATGAATCTGAAAATATTTGGCCTTAAGCTTGATTATCATAAGAATAGGAATATTCTATCTTATGCAAAACAGGACAGAGAGCAGAAGGGGAAACTAAAGAAAGTTCGGTATTGATTTCATATTACAAAAATAACTGGTGATATTTGAAACTGAAACTTTTCTCAGAATTTTACCTTCAGAGTGTCAGACCAAAAGAAAGTTAAAAATGGAATAAACTATAGAAGCTCCAAAGCCTACTTTACAAATAGTAGTAATTAAAAATACTCTATATCCTGGCATAGCGGCACAAGACTTTAATTACAGCAGTTACAACATTTCGGAGGCTAAGGCAGGTAAACATCTAAGAGGTTAATCACAGCCTGGTCTACATAGGAGAGCCCCAGGACAGCCAAGGCTACATAGTAAGACCCTGTCTGTAACAAAACAAAACCAAACCATAAGATCTATGCCATTTTGAAGTTGGCAAATAATCAAAACTTTGCACTTCTGGGATGGAGATGTGGCTCATTAGTTAAAAGTATGTAATATTCTTTCAGAGAACTCAGATATGGGTATGAGCACCTGTCATTTGGCAGTGCCCACCCCACTTTTGATGGGGAATGAATCAGAACAGATTTATAGAAAACATTGTAAAAGTTGTTCGCATAACTGAAAATAGAACCATCATATATCTAGCACTTATACGACTGGAAGTATAGTCAAAGTAATTATCATAAATATGTAGCAGATACATTTGTCTTTCCACGTTGGTTGACGTCCTGTGCTAGCTAGATCTATGTCAACAGCACAACTAGACTCATTGAAGAGGAGGGAACCTCAAGTTAGAAAATTTCTTCACAAGTTTGGCCTGTGAATAAAACAGAGCTACATTTTCTAGGCTGATGATTGATGCAGGAGCATCCAGGTCACTCAAAGTGGTAAAAACCCTTTGATGGTGGTTCTGGATGCTATAAGAAAGCAAGTTGATAGAGACACTGGACTGAGCTCTCAAGATCCCAATGAGGAGCAGAAGGAGGGAGAACATGAGCAAAGAAGTCGGGACCACGAGGGGTGCACCCACCCATTGAAACAGTAGAACTGATCTATTGGGAGCTCACCAAGGCCAGCTGGACTGTGACTGAAAAAGCATGGGATAAAACTGGACTCTCTGAACATGGCGAACAATGAGGGCTGATGAGAAGCCAAGGACAATGGCACGGGGTTTTGATCCTACTTAATGTGCTGGCTTTGTGGGAGCCTAGCCAGTTTGGATGTTCACCTTCCAAGACATGGACGGAGGGGGGAGGACCTAGGACTTACCACAGGGCAGGGAACCCTGACTGCCCATTGGACTGGAGAGGGAGGGGGAGAGGAGTGGGGGGAGGGGGAGAAGGGTGGGAGGAGGGGGGGAAGGGTGAGAGGAAGGGGAGGGAAATGGGAAGCTGGGAGGAGGTGGAAACTTGTTTTTTTTTTTCCTTTTCTCAATAAAAAAAAAGAATTAAAAAAAAGGCAAGTTGAGCAGGGTATGAAAGCAAGTCATTAAGCAGAATTCCTCATGACTTTGACATCACATCCTTGTTCTAGGATCTTCCCTGTTTAGTTTCTACTATGGTTTTCCTCAGTGATGGACTGTGTTGTGGAACTGTGAGCAGAAATAAACCCTGTCCTCTCTAGGATGCTTTTGACCATGGTGTTTTTTGTTTTGTTTTTACAGAATTAGAAAGCCTAACTAGACAGGTACTTTTTCTAATAACACAAACATGGCAACAACCAAATTCTACTGTTAATGAAAATAAGGAAAACATCCTACATAATGCTAGAATACTACACAGACCTTTACTTTGAAACCCTAACATTTGCAACAATGTCAATGGAATTGGAGACCATGTCAAACAACCCAGGCAAAGGAAGGTAAATACTATACAACCTCACTTATAAGAGTAGTGTAAAAATGAAAATGCAACAGAAGTTGAGAGCTGAATGTCAGTTTCCAGAGGCTAGGAGAATAAATAAGGATGGACACATGCAGAAAGGGTTATTAGTGAGTGTTAATGTCTAGCTAAATGGGAGTGGCATATTCCGCAAATTATTGTCTGTAGTCACTATTGGTAGTGAGCATAAACTGTATAATTGAGAAATCAAGGTGGGGAACTTGTTTTCACCATACAGAAGTGAGAAGTACTTGAGGTGATAGAGGCAATTTCCGTGCTCATGTTATCACAGTACATATTTAAATATCACAGAACACCCCAATAATATGTGTTACTTGTGTTTTTACCAATGAAAAATAAATTTAACTGAAGAAATAATGAAAATTTAAAATGCATTTCATAAGTCCAAACAATACAATAAACCTTGTTATATGGGGGATTTAGATGATGACAGGTAGGGCCTGTGGTGAGGGAGAAGGAGAGAAGCATTAAATCTTTGCTTTAATTGCAGAATGGAAAATTGCTGAGAATTCGAAGTGTCTCTTCCTATCACACTAGATTTGCCTTGCCATAGGTGTTTTCTGCTCAGTAGCTGCTGAGTGTATGCATTGGAGAAGGTGTTCAGGGAATTCTATGGGAAAAGATCTGAGGACCAGAAATGGGAGAGCTCCAGAGGAACAAGGGCAGTGTGAGTACCGTTCACTGATGGAAAACTTTCAGAAATTGCCCTCAATTCTTGCTTGACAAATAAGCAGTCTTTGCTATTTAACTCTAAACAGGTTTATCACTGCGTCTTGCAATAATTTGTGGGAGCAGAAAGGCATTTTATGTTATAAGAAACCTTTTAACGTGGAGATTTACCAGGAGGATTAATAAGACTTTATTATAAGGCAATATTGGCTTCATACTATGTGCAAATAGTGTCACTGAAGGTTGCATGAGAGAGGTGTTTCCTATTTATATTTTTACCATCGACACAATTCTCATGAATGTACCATGTATTGTGTTCTGTGAAGATTAAAATGAAAATAACACCCCTGTTCTCCACATACTCACATTAGAGGTAAAAGCAACTGTACAGTTAAAATAGCTATAAGAACTTGCTTACTGAGGAATAAGACCTGGAGTGGAGGTATTGCATGCTCTAGAGAATGAGATCCAGTTTTACACAGACAAGCAAAGTCTCCTTAGAAAACAAGTCATTTGAAATAAGTCCTTCACCACAAGGGCTGTTTCCATCAGGCAAACAGTGAAAACCTAGAATAGGTTGTTCTCCTATGACTGAAGTTGGCTTCAAATTTCTGGTCCTCCATCCTATGCCTCCCAAGTGCTAGGATTACAAACATGTGTACTATGCCAACCTAATCATGAAATTACTCTGATTGAAATTAAACACAACCTAATAATCCATGTCTTCATCTTATTGGTGTAATTTATTACATGAAGTTTATTTTAAAGTAGAAACTCACAACATGCCAATTATAACAAGACATATAAAAATGTCTATTTTGAATCATGCAAATAGCATTAGTTGTATATCCCTTACCTGAAATGGGTTATGCTGGAAGTATTTGGGGTTGGAGGTTTTCTGAGCTTTGGAATGTTTCCACATATATAATTATATGTCATGTAGACAAGACCTATATTTTAACACAGAATCCAATTATATTTCATACATATGTTAAGCACAAAGATGGAAGGTGATCCCATATCATATTTTTATTATCTTTGTGGATGAAAAAAAATATGATAGTACAGAATTTCTCACTTATTGCATCACCATGTATTTTGGTAATTTGCATGACTTTAGATTTTGTATACTTGCATTTTGAGTGGTCAAATTGCTTAATGTTAATACATGTTTATCAATATTGTTCTTGAGTATGAAATGGTACATTCTAAATAATATACTAAGTAAATGAAATGCATTTGAAAATTTCTTTAACGATTCTATGGAGAATGTTTACAAATTTCCCTAAACTATCCTTCTTCCAATGTCTTTCTTTGCTAAATATTAGTTTCTTTGATTGTGCTGACATGACACCTCTAGGCCAAGAAATATGGTTTCAAATGTACTGCTGTCTTATTAGTTTTCATTATTTAATAATAGCAGAGTGATGGATGAGATATAGGTACAAGATATGAGCACAGGATATTTACTCTTGGAAAACCTTGAAATGACAAAGATCCAAAATGTGATAACACAAAAAATGTCACCAAATTATGGGAGTAGATGATATCAAAGAGATCGGGACATGAAAGCACCAGACAGGAGTGTCGGGTACCAGTGATCCTCTTGCTCTGACATCAAGTCTTGTATTTTATAAACCACATTATAGATCTAATATTTTCCTGGAATCATTTCTTTTTTCTTTTCAACTATGTTTCAACATTGTAAATAGTAAAAAATTCATCAATTCGAGACAGGTATTGCAATATTAAATCAAAGAAGATATGCTTAAACTAAATTACTTCACTTATACCTTGGTTTCTAAAAATATGCAATCTACTTTTATAAATGGATCATCTTAAGAATTAGAAATATACTCATAAGTGTTGACATGCTTACTAAGTCACTTGGTTTTAAGACCCTTTGATTTCTGTGGCTTGTAATTTTACAATTTTAGAAAGGATAAATATACATGTAGAATTGTGATTTGTTTCTTATTTTTTCTATTTTGACAGTATCTTATATATGTGTGTGTATGATCCACACACCACACTGAGATCATATATACGCCCATTTCCCTTTGTCTTGCCTCTCCCACTTCCACCAACCCACTTCTTTTTTCCCAACTTGTCCTCTGCTAACATCATGTTTTCAGTTTTTCATGACCCTTGTTGGCAACCATAGTGTATTTGATTGAAACTACTAAGTCACCTTTAGGTGACAAGGCCGCAACACATTTCTTCCCTCTGTTGGCTCCTACAGTCTGCTTTCCCTCTTCTACAATGCTCTTTGGGCCGCAGAATAATGATATAGATGCTTTGTTTAGCACTTAACACTCTATAGTCACTCATCCTTGGCACAATGATCAGTCATGAGTCCCTGCTTTGACACACAGTCATTGTCAAAATAGGCTTCTTTGATTAAAGTTGAGAGATGTCTTAGTCTATGATATATATAAGTGTAAATGTTTATAAAGAAGTTTACCTACGTGTCCATTTGGAATCCTAGCAATAGTTGATTCCCTCATAGGCCCTGTAATCTCCCTAGCCATAAGCTTTTGACAGATTCTAAAGTGTACTGCATGCTTTCACTTCAACTCCAGGATGGGCAATTTGTACCCCTGTTACAGAAATCAGCATGTCTTGACAAGCAGGTCAATACTGTAACATGCAGCCATTATTATCGTCTGAGATCACTGGCAAAGTTATTCCCCATTATACTTCATAGAGCTTCAAATCTATGAATTCTAACACCAGAGAGAAATATTTCTGGAAATTCCTTCTTCAGTTTTCCATGTCTTGTATCCAAAATGTGAGGTGTTTGGGTACCCAAGAGCAATGTGATAGCATATAGTATGGAACTCTTGGGCACTACCTCTCACTTAGCACTGGGATTTTGTTTTGAAAGCCTGTGACTTCTGGGAGCAGAGATGACTATTCACTTAGAGTAATTGAACTCAGGCTACTTCTTAAAAATATGTTTAAGAATTATCTTATAAATTTGTGGGGTTTTAATTTTTTTTTCATTAGTGTGACTCGGATATCTCCCATGTTGACATGTCATTACTATCCTCACCACCTCTAAACCTTTTATCCCCTAATATTCTGCAGTCTACTTTCATGTCACATGAGTTTTAATGTTTCCCTTGCAGCTCTACCTTCTTACAGCCCACCATAGCTCATACCTCTTTTGTTGTTATCTGCCCTCTGCTGGCATCTCACTCCAATGTACACATGCCTACCTAAAAGTTTAAATTTTACATTCACATATAACAGAAAATATACGTTGTTCTTATTTCTGTACATGGCTTTCCTTACTTGAAACCTTTTTCTCCCCAGTTTTATCTACTTTTCTGCAAATTTATTACACCAGTTTTCTTTACAGTTAAATAAAACATCATAGATTATATACAAGATTTCATTATACATTTTTGTTGTGTAATATTTTCGTTGTGTGCTGACAAATAAAACTTGGTTGGAGTCAGAGAACCCGGCTAGCAACTAGCTGACTATAGAGATTTGGAGGATTGTAGAGAGTGAACAGGAAGTGGTAAGGTGGGGCTGAGACAGGATCTCAGCCTCATGGACAGAGAAATGGAAGAGGTAGGAAATCAATGTTGGCTGTTTACCTACTTTCTCGATCTCTCATATGTTTTCCCAATTTCTGACTCCTGGTATTTATTGATGAAGATTAATTACATTAATGCTTCATATGGCACCCAATGTGGGGTCTCGCTCTGTTGGCAGCAGGCAGTCGGGCCAAGAAGCTTCTGTTTACACATTTCTCTGTTGATCAATTGGGACATTTCCTAGCTACTGTGAATATAAGAGCATTGAAAGGTATGTACAAGTATTTCTATTTAGAGTAGAGAGTCCTTTGGGTATATGCCCAGGCATGTTGCAACTGTCAAAGGCAGATCTATTTTTAAATTTTTGGAAATCTCTGCATTGGTGTTCCTAGTGACTAAATCACTCTACAAGTAATGCAATAGGTTTCCCTTTTTCCATAAGCGTCCTAGGATTTATTGTCATTGACTCTCTGAATAAAGGGCATTCTGACTAGGAAGAGATAGGATCTCAAAGTTATTTTGATTTTGTTTTCTGATTGGGAAATTTGAGACAGTTTTAAATATGTTATTGTCATTTGTATTAAGAACTCTCTCTTCTCTTGAGTCAGAAAAGGTCCTTTCACTAATTAAGAATATGTCTGCAATCACTCCAGCTTACAAAGGAAAAATCAGTTTTCTCCAATGTTAATATACTCCTTACTGGGTACATTAACACACTTCAGGGTGGGCTCCATGTACTCCATTAGGTCACCAACACAGAAAAAAACTTAGTGGCATTTTTTAGACTTTTAATCTCATCTTACTTTGTTTATTCTTTTGCATGTATACAAAGGTTTCTGGTTTGTGTATGAAGAGCTTTGTACCTTTTTTTCATGAAGGTGTGTGTGTGTGTGTGTGCGTGTGTTTGTTTGAGTTTCTTATGTTTATATTTGTTTTTATCTACCTGTTTTTGTTTTTTATAAAGCAAAAAGACATGAGTAACTAGATGTGGAAGATCTGGAGAAGTTAGGGTAGGGAAAGTATGATCAAAATACACTGCATGTAAATTTTTCAGTAAAAAATACAAATAATGAATAGTATAAAAATTAAACAAGGGCTTTGTTTTCAGTTACATAAATCTTCATTGGGTATATGGTTTTTTTTCAATGATTTTTTTCTCATTCTGTTAGGATGCATCTTTGATTGCCTACTTCTTTTCCTGTAATAAAACCTTTTAATTTCACAATGTCTCGTTTGTCTATGATCATTGTCTTTCCTGAGAAACGGGTCTTAGTCAGAAAATACTTAAGTGTGTTTATACCTTATAATATGCACTCTATTTCTTTCTAATTTAATTCTACTACATATAGATACCCAGTCTTTCCTGAGCGATTTGTTCACAATACTGTCTTTTCTTTGATGTTTTTGGCAGTGTTGTCAAAAAACAGATGGCTGTCATCTAGATATTCTTCTCCATTGATCTACAGCTTGATTTATGCCAATGATATTTCTTTTGTTCTTCTCTCCTTTTTTTGTGTACATGTATACATTTGTTCATGTTTTCACTTGCATGTGAGAATATATGGCTGTATGTGCACATTTATACATATGTATATGGAAGTTCAAATTGATGTCAAAGATCATCCTTGATTTTTCATAGAATTTTTGGGGCAGTGTTTCTCATTCAAACCAAGAGTTCCCTGTTATGACTAGTCTTGTTCTGAGACTGGGATTATAGGCAGATCACCATGCATGCCTAAACATCATTTATGTGTACTCTAGATAATTGAACTCCCATCCTCACAATTGTGAGACAAGTGAATTAGCTACTGAGTTATCTTCTCAGACACATGCCTTTCATTTTACTACGGACCTGTGGTATAATTTGAAGCCAAACAATGATAATGTCATTGCATTGTTCTTTTGACTCCAGACTATTTTGGTTACTTGTTGTCTTTTGTGTTCCCTTGTGGATTTTAAGATTGTTTTCTGTTCCTGTGAAGAATAGTATGGAGATTTTCATTAGGATTTTATTAAATTATAGATTGTTTTTGGTAGAACAATCATTTTCAAGACATTATTTCTTCCAACTCATAAGCATAGGAGACCTCATTTTCTAGTGTCTTCCTTGATTATTTTCTTCAGAGTTTTTTAATTTGCATTAAAGAGATCTTTGACTTCGTTGGGTAGATTTATTACAAGGTGACCTCTTTTGAGAATATTGTGAATAATATTGCTTTCTTGATTTTTTTCATTGAATATATTAGTCATTGGTGTACAGAAAGGACACTGATTTTGTGTGTCAGTTTTGTATCTGTGAAGTTTGGTGAATGTGTTTATCAAAGCTGGAAATGTTTCAGCAACATCTTAAGGTCTTTTAAACAGAATATCACCAGCAATTATGGATGCCATGAGTTCTGTTCCTCTTTGTATCACTTTAGTTTTTTCTCAGGTCTCTGTGTTCTTCACTCTTGAGCATGACACTGAGTGCAGAGAACAGACAGCTGTGTTGTTCTTGATTTTAATGCATAGTGCTCAGGTTTTCTCTGTCTACCATCCTGGCAATGGATTGCCATAAGTAGTCTTTGCTTGGTTGAGATATGTTCCCTGTTGCCCTGTCGTATGCATAACATTTGTTGTGAATGGAGGTTGTTTTTTAAAAAGTGTTCTCTCTTTTTTATTTATTTTTTAACTTTTATTTTATATTCCATGTACAGTTCCCCCTCCCACCTCCACTCCCAATCCCACCCCCATCCACTCCTCTCAATGGCTAAGGGTTGCCATGGGAAGTCAACAAAGCATGTCACATTAAGTTGGGGCAGAACCAAGCCTTGTGCATTTAGGCTGAGCATGGCATCTCACCATAGGGAATAGGCATGAAAAAACTACCTCATGCACCAGGGATAGGTCATGGTCCTAGTGACAGGAACCTCACAGGTAGTCCAAGCTTCGCCACTGTCTCCCTCATATGGAGGGCCACGTTCGGTACCGTGGAGGCTACAGAGATACTGGTTTAGAGTTCATGAGTTTCCACAAGCATGGTACCTCTGTCTCTGTAGATGTCTTCATTATATATTCTGTCATATATTTCCTCCCCCCGTTATTCAGTTAGATTCCCAGAGCTTGGCCTGGTGCTTGGTTGTAGATCTCTGCATCTGGTTCTGTCAGTCGCTGGATGAAAGCTCTAGGATGATTGTTGGAGTAGTCACCAATCTCATTACAGGGGAAGGACAGTTCAGGCTCCCTCTCCACTATGGCTAGAAATCTCAGCTGGGGCCATCCTTGTGGGTTCTTGGGAATTTCCCTAGCACCAGGTTTCTTCTCCCTAGCCCCACAGTGGCTCTCTCTATTAAGATCGCTCTTCCATTGCTCTTCCACTCAGACCCTCTCCCTCCTCAGCCATCCCATCTCCTCATGTTCTCATCTCCCACCCCTCCCTTTACTGCTCCCTTGCCCCCAGTTTACCCAGGAGATCTCACCTAATTCACCTTTCCTGAGGAGTCCATATGTCCCTCTTAAGGCCTTCCTTGTTACCTAGCTTTTCTGGAGCTGGGGATTGTAGTCTGATTATCCTTTGCTTTACATTTAATATCCACTTATGAGTGAGTACATACCATGTCTGTCTTTCTGAGTTACCTCACTCAGGAATTTTATTTTCTAGTTTCATTCATTTGCCTGTGGATTTCCATGATGTGGTTGATTTTTACAAATAAGTAATACTCCGTTGTGTAATTGTGCCACATATTCTTTATCCATTCTTCAGTTAAAGGGCATCTAGGTTGTTTTCAGGTTTTGCCTATTACAAATAGTGCTGTTGTGAACATCGCTAATCAATGTTCTTGTGGAATGATTTAGTATCCTTCTGGTATATGCCCAGGAATGGTATCACTGGGTCCTGAGATAGACTGACTCCCAATTTCCTGGAAAAACAAACAAACAAAAAAAAAAAACAAAACAAAACACCATACTGATTTTCAAAATGGCTGTGCAAATTTGTACTTGATTTTTTTTTAATGCACATATTGAGGTGTGATTTCTTTTTGAAGCAAGTAATGTACTATATTTTTGCATTAAGTTCTTTTTGTGCTTTTTTATGGTTGCATGTCTATAATCTTAAGAATTGTGAGGCAGTAACAAGATCTCAGGTTTGAGGCCAACTTGGACTCTATAACAGTATGTGTCACAAAAATAAGAGACAGGTAGATAGTTTTTACACCAAGTGATTTCAGAATGCTCTTTCAACCTCTTTTACATTTCATGTTGCTGGTTACAATAAATTTGCTTTAGGAGATAGTTAAGAACATCTGTTGCTTGCTCAGAGGCCCTAAGTTTGGTTCTCAGCATTTGTGTTGTGTAGCTTACCACCACCTATAACTCCAATTTCAGAAAAATACAAGCCAGGATTTTGCAGGCAACTGCATTCATTTACATATACACAGACACACACATGAATGTAATTAAAAATAAAAATAAAAGTTTAAAAATTAACTTACTATAATAGCTCATGAGTATTATTTCTATTGGTTAGTTTTTAAAATATAATTTCTTATATTATATAAATAGTGTTAAGAGATATTGATATGTCTATATATACATACCTTATTCTACATAAAGCATAATTTCAAAACTTGTATAGTTCTATGTCCTGGAGCCACAATGCATTTTAAGCAGTAGCTCAAACATTGACTTTGTCAGATTGCACAATTGCTATACTAGCTCAGGACCATGTTTTCTTTCTCTCTTTCTTTTTAAACCTTTCTTCGCTATTTTCTAATAAGTGGCATGGTAGATGTTTTACAGCATTCTTAAGACTTGTTGATTCAGTCTTTAACATGTTTCCTAGCAACAACTAATTTGCTCAAAGAATGTTTTGGGGGTAGGTGGGAGGGGAGTGTTTTTTGGAAAGCAATCAAATATGTAACGGGCTTCTGGCTTCAGGTTTTTGTATGACTATAACTATCTACTTATTAAAACGGAACTTAGATTGAAGTTGGTGTGTGTTTGCTCCTCTTTAAGGCTCTCAGTGTCACAGTTTGTGTGAACCACTTTCGGAGATACTTGATACAAAGTAAAAGCTTGAAAATATTCATAAAACAAGACAAATAGTTATAGACCTCTAGAATAGAAATTATAACACAGGAAACACCAATTTAAATGTTAACTCTTTATTAAAATCCCATTAAGTGAAGAGTAGTATAGAAAATAGTCACAGAATATTGTTTCCTTTTCCAAAACCAGGCATCAAGCAAAACAAAAATGATGATGGCCACCACCACCTCAATAGAAAACTGTGTAAAATACATATTTTGCCACTAAAATTACAGTGTGCATTTCAGAAGCATACATTGCTAGTTCACCTCGTTGAAGGAATATAATAAATGTGGGTCCTTTCTTTTGTCCTTTGCTTAATTTCTAAGAGAGTTCTTTCACATTGGGGTGTTGAAGGACTTTTGAAAGTTAAGAACAGAAGTACAAATATTTAAGACAAAGAAAAAATTTGCAGGTAATTGCAGACTCTATTAAAGTCTTAATTAAAGGGCAGTAGGAAAGCAAATTAGTGCTTCTGAGATTTTAATCAAACTGCTATTTCAACCAATTTATTAATTGACTCCAGGATTAGGCTATAATGTGCACTGTTAAGATGTACGTATGTGATCTGAAAATCCTAGGAGTGAATCAAAGTCTTCTTATTTTTTGGAACAGCAAAGTTGGAATGTGCATTTAAAAGTGGTCTTCTGGTTCCACGGGGGTAATTGCAGGTTGTGTAATGAGAATTGATCGTTTGACAATTGTAAGAATCCAGCCTAAAATAATACAGTTGGGAATTCAGTAGGCACTTGTTGAGCAGCCAAATACTTATGAATAGTTTTAAATTCTTCTAAAGTCAGTTTTCCAACTGGCAAAAGTCTTGAGGTGAAATGCAGTGTTGTCTTAAAAATATTTACAAGAGAATTACAAACAAGATAGATTTTTTCAAACATTTCAAAGCAATTTGTCGCAAAATCAGAAGACATTATCAAAAACAACAGAAAAAATACGAGTAAAATCCAATCTAAACATTATGAGGCCAATCACCAATCTCACCCAGAAAGCCTTGGTCCCGTCATTCAATAAGTTACCCTGTGATCTTGGAATATTAATCTGTGGTGGAGAAAAACACCATGCAATGGATATGGTGTTCTCTTGTCTCTGTGTCTCTGTCTCACTCTCTCGATTTGAAATGAAATTAGAATTGCCCTATCTCTGCCCTCCCAATTATAGGACTTCTTGCAAGTACCATGGTACCTGTCTCAAGGAAGGTAAACAGTTTCCTTTACTGAACTTTAAGGTTCCTATCTGCTTTGGAATGAAAGAGCTAGTCATGTGCTGGGTTATGTGTTACTTGGCTTGATGTGGAGCGGGGTGGGGGGGATTCAATTAGTCCTTTCTCCCTAATACTTAACACAGGCTACTCCCTCAGTTCATTAAATGAATAACAAAGAGAGTACTCCTCCACTTTAATTATGGTTTTCTGTAAGTCTGTGGTGTTTTTCAAAGATCTTTGAAAACATATCAATTTCAATTATGCATTTTTCAGTATCTAGGCTCTCTGGCCTTAGCAACAACAGCAGTGCTCTTTAGTGAGTTTTAGCTGCTGTTAAGATTAGCCACTCCGGCCTATTTTAAGAACAGATCTGTGTAGATCTCTCTATATTTTTCCATTCATAGGTGAATTACCACAAATGTTTCGACATTGAAGAATGCCTTGACTGTGTGGTTTTAATTTCTGTTCTTCTTATATTTTGACATATGGAGTTTTATTGTTCCTTCACAGATTACCCATTTGATCCAGGAGTAGCCACTCATAGAGATTAACAAAGGGCTCAGCTACTTGTTCAACACTTAAATCCTGGACCACGCCAACCACCTCTACTGTAACCTGTTCACCATCTCCCTGCTCTGATCAGCTCAGGATTGAATAGTGTAGTTCATAATGATTCAGGATGTCTGGTTCTGCATCTGTTTTTTCTGCTTTGCCCACCCTTTGCCATGGCAACTTCTGTGAATGTCTTGACTCAGGGCTCCTTTTGTGTCCTCTGGTTCCCAGGGAATAATATGCCCCTCCTCTTGAGAACCATGTACAGTACCCCTTTCCCTTTATTTCTTCAAAAAATAAATCCCGCGTGTGTGTGTCTATGTGTGTGTGCATGCATGCATGCATGTAGGATATGAGCAGTGGATGAGGCATGACAGAGGACGGCCTAAAGTATTGGAACTTGTCTTCTACATTACTTGATCTCTTGCTTGCTGCTGCCTTCACCAGGTTTTTGGTCCTATGATGTTTGAGGGATTCTCTTGAATATGCCTCCCATCTTTTCACCGGAGAGCTGATATGTGTGTGTATATGTATATGTATATGTATATATATATATATATATATATATATATATATATATATGTATATATATGAGTCTACATGAGCTCTGGATATCTGAACTCACAACCTCACCCTTGAGTAACAAGAACATTAACTACAGAGTACACAGACTTTAAAAGGTACCCAGACACAATACCTTCTAAACAGATATCATCTTGTAAGACAATGGCTTCATATAAGTGAAAAATAAAATCTGTATTATAAAGTGACAAGTGAAAAGGCAGTGGTGCTGCTAGGAGAGAGAACTGTCTTACTGTCTCAGGGTTTTAGGTATGACCTTCCAGTCATTTCTAATAGCAAGGGAAAACTTGGTGCTTTAAGTAACTATTTTTAATGATTTCCCATTTTCTAAAAAAGCCCATAAAACATCTAGGAACCCTGTGACAAGAAGAGCGGTTCAAATACATCAGCTTCTCACAGTGCACCCAGTTACAAGGAACTTGGTGAATGTTTTCTTCTACATCCTGCTTTCATCTTTCACAAGGGACTGTCACATTCACTCACGTGGAGCTCCATAGGTCCTGTCAGTCATTTGTATGTGGAGATTCTTTGACTTGCCATTCACACTATAAAAATGCCATGTCTGTAAACAGTCTTCTTTGTCAGTCTAGATAAACTCGCTTTAGTTCAGTTTTGCTTCTCTATTGTAAACTTCACTCTTATTTCCTATTCAGTTTGGCAAGTTTTATGTTTTTAAGGTTCTATTTGATTTGATGATATTTGGTGTATATTTTGAAGACAACATAGGAAGAAAAACGATTTTCTCTTCCCTGAGTAAGATTTCACCTAGACTGTCAGGAAAAAAAAAATGGTTACTAAACAAAGATTCTGGTTAGACTCTTTCATATATTATCTCTTCACTAGGCTTCAGTTCAGGATCTGCTTGACAGTAGACCTTTATCAGCATTGGCAGACATGTACACCAGGTATGAATTATTTAAGTGCTTTTATAGCACCATTTTAAACATTATTGACAACAACTTCTGCAAGCCATCACTTTTTACATGATCAGTTAAAGAAAAACTGCATAGTTCAGAAAGATCAATACTATTGACATCAAGTAAGATTGGCATGTCTATAATGAATCCTGAAATGTTTCAAGACTTAAATGTTATGAAAATAATTGCTCATTATCAATAGTTTGGTTAAACAGAACCATAACCGTCAACCACCAAAAGACAGTATCTAGGACTGCTCTTTCACATTGAGTACCTTTATTCAATGATGAATCAATCTGTAGATTTTCCTACTGAAAGTTTCATTCATCTTTTTTTAATTTCACAATCTCCCGATTGAACTCTGTAGTCTACCGCTAGTCTCTCAGTAAATATTCTCTTTATTCTTCACAGTACTGCCAGATAAACAAAACTGAAAAAAATAAAAGTACAATTGTTCTCACATTCAATGATCTTCAGTGATTACTTGTACTAAGAGGCTATTTTGCTAATTTCCCAAAATAGCATAAATAGCTACTAAATTATTTATTCTATACACACTTTGCACCGTGAGATCCAACAGTGTTAGACTCCTGCAGTTTTCTAAAACAGGTCAAGCTCATCTGTGTCTCCTTTGAAATGTTTTCAAACATCATTTGTATATTTAACTGTATAAAATCATAGATTTTATTATATTTCATACATACTCAGACATAGATTTTAATATGGCAGTTTTATGCATGCATAGACATTTATTAATTGGAGTCACCCATTACAATCTTTTATTCTCACTTTTCTTTGGTCCACTTCCTTTTCCCAAATAGTTCTCCATGTTCAGTTGTTTCATTTTAAATAATCCAGATTGAACATGAGGAAAAAAGAGGGGGTGGTGCTTTCTAAGTTTGGCTTAGTTTGCTCAGTATCCATTTTCCTGCAAACAACCTTTCATTCTTTTTTATTATGAAGTAGTACTTTCTTGTGTATATTTAATCCATGTTTTTTGTATATTATCAGTGAAAGGCACCTAGACTGCCTATTGTATAAATCATACTGTTTGAATATAGTATTTAGCTTTCAAATTATTTGGTGCATTACAAAAGTCTTTCTCAATAATGATCAACTCACAATATCCTTGAGTATTGGGGATGAATATTTTACTACATGTGTCTTAAATATGACCCCATGCTTGAAATGTGCTCTGAATTTATAGAATCATATACTTAAAGTAGTTGACTTAATGGTGGCAAAGTTGGCTCATTTGTTGAGAGGGAGTACATAGTAACTCATACTAGGAATCTTAAGTCTCACACACTGCTGTCTACTTACATCTGTAAGTCATTGTCATTTCTTAGCTTCTCATTAATGGAGAAACAATGCGTCACCAGTAAAATTCCCCCAAAACACCATTGGAAAAACAATTAATTTAGTAAAGTCATTATTAGATTTAATGCAATAGATGAGACTGCCATGTTGATGACTTTGCAGCATCCTATGGGGGCCATGGAGGCATTTCTTGTTGTTTCAGGTTCTGGGCTCATTGACTCAGAATGTGTCCTAGAAATTAATAGAAATTGGCAAGTCTATGGCACAGTAGCTTCAGACTGGTGAGCAAAGATGAGCAAAAGTCTTTCCCTGCCTGATGAGGAAGTTATTATTGCCTAAGCTTTCAGATGCATGCAGGGGTTTCATGAAGCAATAGGTTGTCTTTCTCAGGTAACAAAATTAGTTAACATGTAACTAGAGACACATATAAAACTCCAGTATCGTTTAGACTAAGGACAAAAATGTATTGATTTGACTGACAATGGCTTTGTGTAACTTATATCTGTATGTCCATCCCAACACCTGCAACAGAAAGAGAACTTAGTATTTTACATCTTCTCTAAACATGTACTGTAGCTTGAACCATGCCAGTTATCGGTGTTCCGTCTCCTTATTTTATAATGAAATGAGACTCCCTTTGAGTATTTCCCATACAAACTTAAAAATACATAGTTGCACTGTAAATCCATGGAATTTAGAGAGGTACCGTGTGAAATGTCTCGAAACACAATTTTCATTATTTTCCAATGTCCTGTAATTGGGCTTTATGGATATATTCAGTCATGTCTGTGACTGCCGAAACCATTTGGGAAAGTCATGGCAGCCTCATAAGAAATCTTAGTACGTTTGATCTTTCTAGGTTATTTAATCATTATATTGTGTACTGAATTTTCAAATTCCAAATACAATGTAATTAAATGCAACAAAGAATTACAGTGTATCATCCATAAGAAAGCAATCTGTTATATTATAAGGAGTTAATGTAAATGAGAGATTCCTTTCTTTCAAGGCTTAATAGCAGCATGCTGAGTTTTACCACCCAGCAGAGAAGACATCTATTTATGTAATTAAAAGAAGTAGAAAATGAATGAAATATATCTAAATTGCTTTCCAAGTAATGTACTGTTAGAGTTCACAGTGAGGGGTTTGGAGTTGGGAATGCAGTCAATTTCTTACTATAATTTTGAAAACTTTGTCAAATTCAACCTTTTTCTTTTATTTTTATATATCCTACCTATGTAGCTGTCTTAGTTAGGGTTTCCATTGCTGCGAAGAAACACCATGACCACAGCAACTCCTATAAAGGAAAGCATTTAATTAAGAAGACAAACTTAAAGATTCCGAGGTTCCGTTCATTATCATCATGGCAGGGAATGTGGCCACTAGCAGGCAGGCATGGTGTTCTTGAAGTAGCTGAGAATCCTACATTTTGCAGTCGACAGGAAGTCAACTGTGACACTGGGTAGCATCTTGAGCTTAGATAAGGCCACAAAGCCCACCTCCACAGTAACACACTTTCTCCAACAAGACCACACCTATTCTACAAGTCCATGCACCCTAATAATGACACTCCACTTGGAGGCCATTTTCTTCCAAACCACCGCAGTACCTCTACAAACAGAAGACAGTTCCTCTACCCATCTAGCTAATGAATTGTATAGCTTATATATTTCTTTTACCAAGGCTTTATAATTAGAGAAAAATTCATGTTTCAGTTGTTAAATACACTCTTAGAATTAATTTTAGAAGATATACAGCTGGTGCTGGTGGTGGTAGTGTGTGTATATGTGAGTTTGGTGTGTCTAGGTGCGGTTGCTTGTTTGTGTGTCCCTGTTTCTCTGTGTGGTTGTGTTTATCTGTGTGTTAGTATGCAGGTGTATGTCCATCTCTGTGTATGTTTGTGTGTATATATTTTATGCATGTGGATAGATATATGTGTAGCTGCATGTACACATGTGCTGTCCATATTGGGTATTTTCCTCTGTAGTTCTCCATTTGATTATTTCAGGTATACTGGCAGGCCAGTAAGATCCTAATTTCCACTTGCCTCTACCACTGCAGTCCTAGGACTAAATGTCTATGTGACACTTTAGGATTTCTATGTAGGGCTGGAGATTCAAACTCAGATCTTTGAGCTTGGGTCCTTGCATTTGTGCAGTAAGTGCTGTGGTGCCCACTAAAATATCTTCACGTCCTCCAAAGCTGTCAGCTTTTAATTCCAATTTTTAATTATGCTAAAATGAACAAAACCCACAAGTTCTTTTATTTTTTGTTCTTTGAGGATTTCATAGAATGAATTTTAATCGTATTCTCCTCTTCCCTCAACTTTTCTTCAATCCATTTCTCTCTTCCTACCCATCCATCTTTATAGCGTCTTTATTTTTGAAACATATATCAAGTAGAGTTTGTGCTTCCCATATTTGCAAGGTCAACCAAACAGGGCCATACCCTTAAAAATAGTAACCCTCCCTTTCTTGATGACTGTCAACTGCCAATAGCCCCTTATTGAGGTTTGGGGTTTCATACTTACCTACCTCTCCTCTGCATTTTGTCTGTTCTGAGCTTCTGGAGTTAAAGTGCATGCTGAGAAAGTTTGTGAAAGTCTATCATATTTTGGCCATATTGAAGGGTACAGTTCAGTGGTATTGGGAAAATTCATTTTATTGTGCAATCATTGCCAGCAGGCATCTCCAGTGCTCACTTCATTGTGTCAAACTGAAAATTCATAACCATTTAACCGTGAATCCCTCATTCTCTCTTGTAGTCCCTCACAACAACCATTCGATTGTCTGCCTCTGTGGTCTTGAATTTTCTAAATACCTCAATAAAATGAATTCATAGAGTATTTCTTTCTTTCTGGATGTTTTAGAGCATGGTCCTGAGGTTTCTCTTGTGTTGTTCCTTTATCTATATCTAGCCCTCTAGTGTGTCTCTTTTAGTTACATGTTCCCTTTCTTCATTTTCTTCTTCACTACCTCTATTTTCCATGGAGGAGTAAAATATACAGCATCTGTATTTCTGAATCCAGCTTATGTTACTCGATATTATGATATCCAGTTTAACCCGCTTTCTTGCAAATTACAAAATTTATATGCAACCTTTTGAGACTGGTATACAGTATTGCTATCTACAAATGCATAGCTATCGTGAGATCCATGCATCATTCGAGTGCCCAAAGGGTGCCCATGGAGTCAGTACATAGTATGTAGTAATACCTGGTTAGCATGTTTGTGATCAGCACTGTGAGAACTGAATTGTTTCCTTTGACAATCAGAAAGCAACTGACAATTCTTAAGGAGAGTTTGAGTGCAAGGACATTGAGAAGATGTTCGTGCTAGAAGTCTGTGGGAGACTGTTTATATAGCACCTGCAAGCCACTTTCTCAGCACAGCTGTTAAAGGGACGGTATATAGCTGACTTAATGTAAAGAGAACTAGAAAGAATGGCTAAAATGTTTTATTATGGTTTGTTTTAATGTCAACTTGTCAGAAATTATAAACACTTCACTAGGGAGCCCCATGTAAGAAGTGTCCTGATTGATTGATGTTGGGAGACTCTATCTGTGGGCAGCATCTTCATGTAGTAGCTCAGATAGAAAGGCAGAACGGAGTCCATCTTTCCTGCTGCTAAATTCACTTGCATTATTCCTGCTGTTGATTCCTTTGCTGATATCAGTACCAGCATTTCCAAGCTTTCACCATCGACTAGGGCCCAGCAGTTCTCTAAGAGAATTCTGGACTTCTGAGACCAGATTTTGACTGCTAAGACACACTACTTTGTGCACCAAGAAGCTACTTGTGACACACACACACATACTCCCCCCCTCCACACACACACACCATAGTAGTGAAAGAAAGCCATTGTGTGGCTTCTCTGACTGAAGACGCACCAAGCCTGAAAGACTGAATTCCTGTGTTCTCAGTTCTCAGGCATGAACCTGCTGTTGCTACTATTTTAAAGATAGCATAAGAAATTTATAAGTATGTAAGTGTGTATGTGTTTTAATCTATTGATTATGTTCTTTTCTTTAATACTGTCTAATACAATTTTTTTTCATTTTTTAGTTTTCTTCAAAACAGGGTTTTTCTGTGTAGCTTTGGTGTCTGTCCTGGAACTAGTTAGATAGACCAGGGTAGCCTAGAACTCATCAAGATCTGTCTACTTCTGCCTCCTAAGTGCTGGGATTAAAGGCATCTGCCATCACTGCCTGGCCTTACAATTTAAAAAAGTAATTTTATTAAATATTAGGCCATATCTGCTGTCAGTTGAAGAAACAAGTGGATGTAAAAGCAAGTGATTCCTAAGGCACACCTGTTCAATTAATTCTCTGTGGATATTAGGTATATCCATTCTGTGTGAGCACTACACTCATAAACTCCAGGTGAGCCAACTTTTGGGACAACCCAGTGCCAATTATGAGGATAAAAACAAAGCCCACTGGAACCTGCAACCTAGAGATTTCCAGCAAGATTTCTAAGCTGAGGTTACAAACATTAGGGCAGAAATAACACACAGCTGTCATGCCTGATCTGAATTCCTGAGTGAGGAACCTATCATTCTATATGTTTATCTATCTATCTATCTATCTATCTATCTATCTATCTATCTATCTATCTATCTATCTATCTATCTATCATCTATCTACCTATCTTTCTATTTGTTCATCTATCTACCTATCTTTCTATTTGTTCATTTATCTATCATCTATCTACCTTCTATCTATCTACCTATCCATATATCTACCTACCTATCAATATATCTATCTACCTACATACCTATCTTTCTGTTTGTTCATCTGTTTATGTACCTATCTACCTACCTATCTATGAATTATTATGTAGATACTTGGGCTATTAAATTCTTACTAGAACTTTTTTATTATAAGAGAGCCCTAGGCAGTAGATGATTTTTAAGGCAATAGCATTTTCTAGACACAACAGGACTAATAATGCATGTAATCACTCACTGAGATGTTTATAGCATGCACAAGACCTGTGCAACTTCAAGCCAAATTCGCAGGACTAAAGTCTCACATCCCACTCCTAGGAAAAAAAAATTGTTTGCAATGTGTAACTCTCAGGAGAGAGAAAATCAATTTTCTTCAATGGGATGACACTAGGTATGTCAGCACCATTCCAGAGCAGGTCTATTATTCCAGAGGAATTGGGGGGGGGGTGGAGAGAGAGGGAGAGAGAGAGACAGAGACAGAGAGACAGAGAGAGACAGAGAGAGAGAAAGAGGGAGAAAGGGAGGGAGGGAAGGAAGGAGAAAGGGAGAGAGAAAGAACATGAAGTTGGGTGGATGGTGAAAAGGGGGAGATCTGGTAGGAGATGAGGAAAAGAAAATAGTACAATCAAAACATATTATATGAAACTGTCAAAGAGTAAATAAAAATATCAAGAAAAACTAGAAAAGCCCACCAGTAAATTAATAAACTTTTTTTTTCAGTCAGTTATTTGGATGGTGTTTTAATTTGGAAAAGCCAAACAAAAACCACATAGATTACAAGAAGAACAGCTGTATGAAACTTGAAGTAAATTTAGACTTGTTTTTAAGCAAGAGAAAGAAGAAACAACAACAAAAACAGGTGGAAGGAAGATATTAATAGGCTGAGAAGAAAAAAAATCAGGTACCTAGGTTCTAGAGTCAGTCAGGTGGTGAGAAAAACTGAGAAGTGAAAGATAAGGAAGCACTAGTTCTCTGGGTGGCTGGAAGGAGAGAGGCAGGGCAAACCTGAGAGCGCAGAGCACAGGGTGACCCAACAGCAAATGCTTCTTCTCCTCTGTGCCCACATACCACAAGCACATCATCCAAGGTTTCCTCCCACAATATAATATTCTCTGTGGCTCTCTTCTAGGACTTCATGTCCCCCTGCATGTCTAGGAGCATTTTCAACAAAGAAAGCATTTCTAATGTTTTTAAATTGTTATTCACAACATTACTGCATCTCTGTTTTTAGTTATAGTTAACAGCTTTAGATTCATCAGCTCTTTGCTCCTGCTTCGTAGATAGAGTGAACCAAGTCTGTTGGTGGCTTTCAGAGAATATTTTAGAAATGTGGCAAAATCTTGCAGCCAACCATCTGTTTAAGGGGTTACTTTTTTGCATAGAAAACTTAAGGTTTATCCACAATTAAACCTCAATATCTTACTACAGGAAATGGGTAGTATCCAGACACAGCATCTTTTTCTCTCAGTTAATTGTGAGTGTCATGCAATAAAGTGCAGTTTATAAATACTTAAAATAACCTTTAAGCATTGAATTAAGACCACAATAAAGCCATTAATTGTGGACTTATGTAATTATACAAATGAATGATGATGCTCTCCAATCTTTTGGTAACATATTCTTTTTTTTTTAGCTGTATTTCTTTTTTTTTAATTTATTTATTTATTAAGGATTTCTGCCACCACCCCGCCACTGCTTCCCATTTCCCTCCCCCTCCCCTGATCAAGTCCCTCTCCCTCATCAGCTTGAAGAGCAATCAGGGTTCCCTGACCTGTGGGAAGTCCAAGGACCGCCC
>NC_022011.1:57243042-57248103 GCF_000317375.1 Microtus ochrogaster | reverse complement strand
TGCTATTGCTAGAACTTCAAGCACTATATTGAAGAGGTATGGAGAGAGTGGACATCCTTGTCGTGTTCCTGATTTTAGTGGGATGGCTTTGAGTTTTTCTCTGTTTAATTTAATGTTAGCTGTCGGCTTGCTGTAAATAGCTTTTATTATATTTAGGTATGACCCTTGTATCCCTAATCTCTCCAATGGTCACATATTCTTACGTGGTTGGTGACTCTATTTACTATAACATTGCCACATATTAACACACAAAAATGGAGATAGCGAGCTTAATAATTCAGCCAATAAATCTAGAAATAATAGATACTTGAAAACATAATGGAATATATGCATGCACAGATATACTTATATACATCTCATCAAGAAAATGAAAAGCAATTCTTCCTCTTTCTTCTTAATTCTTCCATTTCCCCTAAAGCTTCATAAGCATGTTGCCTGCACTCTTTCTTCTGCAGTCAATGAGACATCTGCTTTTATATGCACTAATAAGTATACAATTCATTGAGTATCTCTTCTTCATAGACTTCTTTACTTTTAGCATTTTCCGTTCGTTGATTTGGTAGTTTTGATCCTTACTCCAAAGTTTTCCTGTTATGGTTTGCCAATTGTGAAAATGTGAAAAGATTTCCATGCAGCAGTTAACACAGAGTGGAGTTTGGAGTCATGCTTGCCTGTTTCTCATATGAACATGTTTTATTGAGTTAGTACCATTATCAAACACTAAAAACAGTAAGTGATCTAAATGTCTGGTTTGTCTCAGAGAAACAAGGCAAAGAGACACACCAATTTCCTGAAGCTTATGACAGCCGTTTCTTTAGGAAGGTGTCTTTGATTAGTACACAGAGTCCGAGGAACTTTATTGTTTGCAGTGTGGCTTGTTACTTTCATATTCCTAAGCATTTAAATCTGTCATCAGAACATCCAATTCTGAGTTTCCAGCTGGCAGTAGGACATCATTCCAAAGATTCTGCATTCACCTTCATAGATAAAAGCTGTCCAGTATCATTCTGGTAAAACTTATAACAAACACAAGGCTAGAAACTATGTACTTCCAATCCTTTCCTCTTATGTTTTCCTCTCCCAGTGGTGTTGATTGGTACATCAGCCTCTGCAATATATTCTGTCTGCCAGCTTCTCATTTCCTCCTCCCAAGACATTGGGACAAGTCAAGTGACCTTCCCTTAAGAGTTAACCCATCCAGCTCATTAACCTTCCGAATGTGTGACTTTAATAATTACACTACCTCTTTTTTACACCACCTTGCTCAAAACAGATAAATATAAATTCTTTAACATGCTCTGCTGTGGAAAATGGGAAAGCCATTTTCTTTTGGATTAGAGAATCTTCGCATTGGCATAGCTCTTCTACTGACTAACATAACTACTGTATATGTGATCTGAGAAAGCTGAGTCACAAAGGCTGACTTACACATAATGCATAGGTAGTTGGCAACACAAAGATGCAAACCTATCTCTACATAAGATGCCAGGGCAACCTCTGCACTCACCCTTAGTTAGTGGTTCTGGTCAAAGCTAGGACCTGGCCTCCATCATCCATGGGTAAGTCTGCCCTTACATGTTTCATTCCTTTCTTGCCTTTGCTTAGAATATGAGACATTGTTGTAACTTCGAAGTGTATGTTTGGTGGTTATTGATAACTGTCAATTTGACAGCCTCCAGAATTGCCTGTGAATGAAACTCGGAACATTTAATTTTTTTATATTAACTGAAATGTGAAGACTTAACTTCAATTTTGGGTTGACCATTCCACTGGCATGGGTGTAGGGGAAATATGGTACAGTAGTGGAACTGGGATATCCTGAATTATCTGGAAGCCAGAATATACTTAGAGCCTCAATAGGACAGCTTAGGGCAGTGTTGAGCTGCAGTAGGACAGCTAGGCTATAGAGGAAAAGTGTCCTGATTATTGGGAAGCCAGGCTACTTGGCACTGCAAGAGGACAGTTCTGGAGACTGGAGCTGCAATGAGAGCTGCTCCCTCTCCAGTCCAAAGAGCAGTCAGGGTTCCCTGCCCTGTGGGAAGTCCAAGGTCCTCCCCACTCCATCCAGGTCTAGGAAGGTGAGCATCCAAACAGACTAGGTTCCCACAAAGCCATGCAGCAGAGAAGCTAAATAGGAAGGTGAACCCAAAGAAAGCATATAGTTATCCTCCTGGATATTGGAAGTATACAAGATTGCCAGGCAAAAATTGAGAGCTTGGGGATGGAGGTTGGGGGGTGGGGGTAAGGGGAAATGGGGAGAGAGAAGGGAGAAGGGGAGGATGGGGAGAGCTTGGGGGAAAGGGACGATTGGGATGAAGGAAGAGTGGATATGGGAGCAGGGAAGTATATATCTTAATTAAGGGAGCCATTTTAGGGTTGGCAAGAGACTGGACTCTAGAGGGGTTCCTAGGTGTTCAAGGAGATGTCCCCAGCTTGTTCCTTGAGCAGCTGAGGAGAGGGCATCTGAACTGGCCCTATCCTATAGCAATACTAATGAATATCTTGCATATAACCATAGAACTTTCATCTGGCGATGGTTGGAGATAGAGACGATAGAGACAGAGACCCATACTGGATCACCGGCCTGAGCTCCCAAGGTCCCAATGAGGAGCGGAAGGAGGGAGAACATGAGCAAGGAAATTAGGACAGCTAGGGGTGTGCCCACCCACTGTGATGGTGGAGCTGATCTAATGGGAGCTCACCAAGGCCAGCTGGACTGGGACTGATGAAGCATGTGATCAAACCGGACTCTCTGAACGTGGCTGACAAGGAGGGCTGACTGAGAAGCCAAGGACAATGGCACTGGCTTTTGATTCTACTCATATATTCTTTAAAAAAAAAATCTTTCTATCCTGGTCCACTTCTCTTCCAAATGGCTTCCCATTTACTGACTTCTTTTACATTTGGAAATGATACAGGTCATTCTTTTTGTTTGTTTGCTTCCATTAATGCACAACTAATCACAATATTCTTTTCCTCCTTTCTGTTGGTAGGTTGAAATACAGGTTAGTAATTGCAAGTATTGGTCCTTTCAGATTCATCACTGATTTCAAAGAGTTTTATAAAACCTCATCACAAATATGAGGCTTTTATTCAATATATAATATGATTAAGAATTATTCAGCCACACAGCCCCAAATCTCTAAATGTCTACCGAGTTTGCATTTATAGAAAATCTGTATTATTCCTTTGGCACTTGCTATTACACCCTATGAAATTAGCAATTTAATAGTTACTTAGCTTAATATCTATTACTAAGTAATTGTAATTTCATCAAACTGTTCATTCCAGATATAGCCCCACGCTGTGTTGTGAAATTTAATCAAATATTAATTTGAATTCAGGTCATAACACTTCTAGTTATCTCCTTATAATTAAAGTCTTGTTGCTAAAAGAATTGAAGAGAAAGAAGAATACATTCTGTCTAGAATTGCTTGTCTACTACTTCTTTGGTATTCTTAAAAACAAAATCATTAATGTTAAAGACATTAATGATTTGTCCTAGTCATCTTGTAGTTTTGAGATAACAAAGTTGATATGAAGTAATCTTTTAAGTTTTTACATGAACTATCACTAAGTATTAATGTTTAAAGCATATTCTTCATATTGAAAATGAATATTGTCTCGTTCACTTATTCTTTTAACATTTTAAAAAATAGCTATGAGTACAATTCATACAAAGTAAAACATTACCAGGTATTTAAACGTTTGCTTATTTTCTAAATTGATCTCATAATGGTTTGAGTTTACAGTCTTTGAATGGCCTTAAACACACAGTGATTTATAGTTTAGAAGCACAAATTTATTTTCTGTCAGCTCTTTACAAACAAATTAAGGATGGGAACTAAATTTTATGGCAATGAGCTCAGTGTCTTGAACCTAAAAGGTCCACATGAAATAATTAATCGTTGATTTATTATAGTGGTCTGGACTTTAATATTAATTTATCCTCTTCAGCATTTACTCTTATATGTTTATCAGAAATATTTATATCCCATGCAAAATCACAGAAATTAAACTTTTGACCAATAGTAAATATAGAAGTAATTTTATAGTCCTTGGTAATATAGCATAATTGTTAACATAGGCTAAATTAGTAAAACATTAGGTCTAGTGGTCTTTGTGGCTTTAGTTTAATAGATACCAATACAGTTCTTTTGTGGAAATGCTATGTCTATGTATGTCTATGTGTATCCCACAGTGATCTCAAAACAAGGATGACAGTGACTTTGTAGGGAGCTGAGAAAATCTTGTGTGAAGTCCTAAATGAACATGTATTTTGAAACAACATTTTGAAGAATCTGGGATAAACTGACCATGCTGAGTTGGGAAAGACATTACCCATATGTATCAGGCTCAAGAAAGGTGAAAAAGATTTCCTCTGCGGTTGAGTATGAGAGTTTATGAAAGATTGTTCATTTGGGGCAACCACTAACAACTGCAGCTTCCTCCTCAGGGATGCTTACCTCCTAAACCTCTCACCTACAAAGAGGAGTGGCTAAACCACTACAGCATTGGCCCTCCTACCACATACACACCTACCTAATAAATTTGCTGAGGTTAAAGATTATAGCACTCAGAGAACTGCACCTGAGCCCATCTTCATTATACACAGTGTGTCTATCCTTTCTTCATTCCATTTCTGACTCTAGAGAGAGTCCTGCCCCAAGCCCTGGGGGATATAGCATGATTTAATCACGGGGAGCTCATGACACATTACAGGGAAAAGAACAGCTGTTGGAAAAGGCTGGCACAAAAAAAAAACTTATCACGAGAGTGCTACAAGGAGAGTGGACACATCCAAGAAATGAGAGACCGTCAGAGTGATGCCCACACATTGGAGACATGTAGGAAGCGTGTCAGCCATTCATAAGGTGGAGTAAAAGAGTCACTGCTAGAATACAGAATATTAGGAGGAAAATAGAATGAGAAAGAAAAAGAATGGAAGGTTTGGCATGGCTGTGAACGCAACAAATAGACTTGAGCTGCCTTTGATATGTTAGTGGTGAGTCTCTCTCTTTTCCTCTCTCTCTCTCTCTCTCTCTCTCTCTCTCTCTCTCT
>NC_022011.1:57192875-57242925 GCF_000317375.1 Microtus ochrogaster | reverse complement strand
CTCTCTCTCTCTCTCTCTCTCTCTCTCTCTGTGTGTGTGTGTGCGTGTGTGTGTGTCTGTGTGTGTGTGTCTGTCTGTCTTCATTATTTCTTTTCTTTTTTGCAATAATGAAAATGAACAATTGGGACTCCTGAGTGCAGAGCAAACACCCTACCACAGAGCTGTGTACCTAGTCCTTTATATTGACAGTGATCCTTCCTTTTAAATATAATGTGCATGATAAAATCAAGAGAAGTTCAATGTAGCACAGGTTATAGAATATACCAAACACAGACCTTGTGGATGAGTGGAGGCATAGATTATCTCTAAAAACAGACTATGTGAAGTGAAAGGTGTCATGTCAGGTCTGAGACACATGACAACAATGACCTATATTTTGTCTCAGAGACATCTGCAGCTCCGTGAACATGGCATCAAATATGAAAAACATCTGAGCTGTGGAAATGCTTGGTGGATAATTTGCTGGTTTTTTTTTTCCTTTTTGGTGACTTAAATTAAACATGGTTTTAAGGGAGAAGTATATTTCTTTCTATATTAAACCCCTAATATTGTCTACTCATTTATGCTGTATAGTTTAATATTCTATCTGATTATTTGGAGTATTTTTTGTAGCGATTTCTTGTGAACATAAACTCCATCTTTTGAAATGTCTGTATCGATTGTTTTCATTGCATTGTCTTTAAGGAGATGAAATATGATAGCAATACAACTGTAGCTCTTTGTACATAGATTATTTTAATCCCTTTGAGGCAATTCTAGGACCATTGTTTGAACTAGATACTAAGCTAGACTCTTTGTATTCTCAAGATTTGATGAATGGCTCTGATTTTACAGCAGGCTTCTGATATACTCTGAGAATTCATGGAACCCAGAGATTTTTTTGTGGTCCCAATGCAATCAGTATGTTTTTTCTCTTGAAATGAACCATCCTGACAATAGAGTTTGGGCTTCGATTTTGTTTGCCCACCTATCTTTCATACATAAAATAGTTTTTTAATATAGTAATATTTTCAATAAAAACATATGGATGCATTACAAATAGTATGCTCAAGATATTATAATTAGAGTTTATGAATTAAATGAATGTTTATTATAAATCAAAATGAGCTGAGCATGTAACCAAAAAATAAAATAGACAAAACATTAATTTCTAAAACTCATATTTTATTTGAGAAAAATAAACACGAAGACACATAAAAATAAAGAGATAAAGAGATAATGGGTTTGTTATGTCTCTCTGAAAACTATCAAAAGTCTTTCCTAGTCAAGAGGAAAATTATTACTGATTTTTAAATTGTCCTGGGATTGTTAAAAACAATTGAGGGAGCTCTTGTGACATGATGAGATATAACTGCTGTGGCTTGACTCAGAGTTTCTTTCCTAGTGTGAATAACTTTAAAATCCTGCTAAATATATTGAGCTATGGGTAAAAAACAACAAGGAGAGAAAAAACAGCAGTTAGTATTATTTCTTTAGGGGGTAAATGAAGAGATAGAATGGCCATCTGGGAACAAAATCTCTGTATAGGGACATTCATCAGCAGAACAGAAGGGCTTTAGCTGTGCAGTCTGCTTACCGTGTCTGTGGAAAAGCATCACTTCAAAACTTACACAGCTTTCCACATTGTGAACCATTTTATATGAGAAAAACAGATATCTAGTGTCTTTATCTAAGATGCCTGGGTTCCTGTCTTACGTTCATCCACACAAGGTACTTGCTTGATTTGACAGCAGCAGATCAATCCTAGAGAAGGCATGATGCAGCAGGTGTAAAACATGCCACAAGCCGTCCCTCTGCTTGTCCATATTGCACATACTGAAGGACACCTACCTTTTTTCACACCCCATACACTGACGACTTGCCTTCTCTCCCCTCCTGTCCCACACCAGATGGCTCAACCACTGATTACAGATCTTTTCAATACATTCCTATTCATCTTCTGAAGTAAAAAGTGCTTCTCTTGGCCACGTTTGCATGATGCATCCTGGTGTGCAGGCTAACCCTGAGAATTAACATGGACATGAAGCAGTTAAGCAGGGAAAATGAGAAAGGGTGCTATGTATTAAAGGTGTTGTGAGAGAAGCTTCTAGAGTTTCCATCCAAAGTAAAAATGAAGGAAGGACATATATTTTGTGCTTATTTCTGCCAACAGGAATTCTTCGGTGGTGAAGGTAGAGATTTGACCTATTACATTTGAAAACAAGAAATTCAACTTTAATAACTGAGCATAAGATTTATATAAACTACACAAAAGAAAATGTAGAGATAGTAACAAGCAAATATCAAGATGTCACTGTAAGTTAATGTTAATGCAATATGCATTATGAGGCCAGATGCCAATGTGTGTACATGAGAATTGAACAAACAAAAATGCAATGCAAACTGGATATAACAAATGCTTCTGTGACAAACTAATAAGAAATTCCATTCTTTGTAGATAGGTGTTAATGATGTTTATGATCACAGTTAAACAGTCTGACAACCCATGATTTCTTTGTTAATAAGGTACCTTGAGTAATACAAATATTTCTGACATTGTCATTATAACATAAAATACAATTTTGTTCCCTTCAAATGGTACATTTTCTAGTTCAAGAAAACATTGTTATGTCTACAAAATCTGTGTTTTCAACTACTGTCCACACAATCTCTTGAATTTCTTTGGTGATAAATTTGGGTTCAACTTTTCTGACAGTATGTAGCATGTCTTTAAATCTCTGAATTATAACATGATGCTTCCCCCACTTTCTGGGTCTTTTATAAAATATGAAATGAACTGATTTGAGACAAGAGAAAATGGTCTGGAATTTCTCCTCAGTATTTGAAGTTCAGACATCAAATAAATTTATCTTGTTCATTTTCCAAGTATTACTTACAAGTCAATTCTTCCAAAGGAGAAATTGATAGGCAGAAAATGAACCATGGGAAATGTAGGTATTAACTCATACAGCAGGTATCAGGTTACTAAGATAACATGGATTTGTTCAGTTGTTGGTTAGAATCAATGGGATATTGATCTGCAGAATCTATATCAAATTGTTTATTCTTAGTCTCCAAATCTCTTGAATATGCCAGGGATGCTTTAAAAAATTTTTGTGCATCTTGTAAATCCATTGTGCTTTCTGTACTTGATTATATTAGGTTTCATGGTATTTCATAGAGATGTATGGTATAGCATCCTAAAAACCCTAGTCAATAGTTGCAGATTTCTTAAGGCCTTCTGGGTTCCTACTCAGGTCAGTCCCTCTTGCATCTCCTAAATTATTCCACACCATATTAGATTTTTTCAGGTCATAGAATACGAATAAATTGATACCAGATCTAAGAACTGTTCATTGTATATTTCTATATCAATTCATATTAGTCCTAAGTCATTTCTATCTGATCCAGGCTTTTGCAGTCTTAAAAATAACACTGGCCTCAGACAGAAACTATATTCTTAAGGTTAGCCACAACGGACTTATAATGAAATGAACAAAATTTGTATAAAGCTTAACAGACTGTAAAAATTAGAGAGGGTTAAAATTTTCCACTCAATTCCCTTTTACATGAAAAATGTTCATAATACAATCTTATGAAAGTGGAGATCATGAAATATTTGAATATTTTCTCCTTGTGTTTTAAGTCACTTAAAAAAATGAACAATTTATTTTATACAAAAATATTGTCAAAGTTGGTGCTATATTTTTAAATTATCATGAGAAAATTATGCATGCTAACTAGAAATATAGAACTTTGAACACTGTTAGTATATGAAAACATATAAGAAAGTAGAATCTGGCCTGGAAAAGATAGAGACTTAAAGTAAAAAAAAAAAATTAAGAACACATATTTACTGCTGAAAAGAAACTTTTTATTTTCAGATTGCTAAATCTATATAACTACTTTTTGTTGCAGTAGACAAAATATTCAATAAAAGGATTCAATTATAATGGATTTAATGAACAATTTACTGACTACTGAGATAGTACATATTTAGTGATGTGTTGTAATAGGAGCGGCGGGGATTATATCTAGCCTTTTCTCGGCTAACTCTCGCACCTGGACTAGCCCATTTCTAATAATCTTTGTAGCCCACGAGCTGGCTTACCAGGAATGATATTAACCTGCGTCTGCCTGGAGTGGGAAAATCATGGCGACTCCTTGACTCAGCTTCTTTCTCCCAGCCTTCTGTTCTGTTTACTCCTCCTACCTATGTTTCAACCTATGAGGGCCAAGCAGTTTCTTTATTGCTTAACCAATGAAATCAACAGATTGATATATGACCCTCCTCCATCAGTGATGTGTTCTCTTATTTAGTATATTAATATAGTGTGTGTTTACAAAAATTTCATTATACATTTATTATTATTATTATTTGTAAGTTTCATAGAAGCATGCAACATGCTTTAATCTATTTACGTGACACTCATACATGAATATAAATTTTTTAGATCCTATCCTCTCTCTTTGAATTCCTCTACTATCTCTCATCCTACTTTTTCTCCCATCTTTTGTGTCTTCCAGCCATTTTGAGTTAATACACAAAACTATCTTGTCATTCCTGGAAAAATATTGTGTGACTATACTGTGTCTGGATCTGACATTCTTCCAGCATTTACTTCCCAATTATCTCTGAAGACTCAGGAGAGGGAATGTGAAATAGATGTCCTATTTAAGAACTGAGGAATCTATCGCCCCTTAATCTCTGCATTGATCATTTTTTTGTCTTTGGAAAATAAAGCTTAACTGATGAGGGTTGAGAAATACACTGATCTTCTGGTATAAATATAGTAACTTGGGTAGTTTAGGCAATAAGACCAACTATTGACGAATGGGACCTCACTAATTTAAATGTTTCTGCATAGGAAAGAATATCATCAGAATGAAAAGGCAGCCCATGGAAGGGAAAAAAAGACTTCAGCAGCATGTAGTGTATTTGGACTAAGAACCTTAGGTGTAGAGACTGTGTTTTATATGTGTTAATTGGGAGCTGGGCATCTCATAGTCACTTTTATTTGTATTTTTACCAGTTGTTGTGTTCTGTAATGGTCTCAGTCTCTGCAAAAAAAAAAAAAAAAAAAAACTTCTTTGAAGAGGGATTAGAACTACATTTATATGATGGCATGCAATGTGTATTTGACTCAGAGGCTTATATGAAATATTTCTCTGCCAATGGCTCCAACTTATTACTAACTAGCTCTTACATTTTAAATTAATCCATTTTCCTTATTTACACTTTGCTATGTGGTGATACATTATTAGTATGGCACCTTCATCTCCTGCTCCCTCTGTGTATGACTAGTGATTCCTCATTTTGCCCTTCTCCTTCCCATCTCACTTAGTTTGGTTGCTCTGGCTATACTTCCTGCCTGGCTTCTAGGCAATGTGCATTTTATTAAACCAATTTGAATGACAAATCTTTATAATGTACTAGAGGATTATTTCACATCAAAATGTATATATTATTGGTGTATGTGCAGGTGAATATGTATATAAATATATAATATGCTGAGTCCACTTAATGTTGATTGTATATACAAATATTTATAATTGACAAGCTGGAATTGGACAGTTTATCAAGGGTCTCTTCCCTGGAGAAGCCTGTCTCTCCCTCTCAATAATTGTCTATATTATATCTCTTTACCTGAGTTATGGCTTTGTGAAATACCCCCCAGCTATTCACAACTTGATAGGTCAGCTGGTGTTCCCATTAGGCAGTCTGGTTAGACATCCATTGTGTAGAGATTTCATCCACGTGGTCTCCCTCTCAAGTCCAGAAGGTCTTATCTCACAGTAGCTGTTCTGCCCCCACTTCTCTGATATTTCCTAGTCTTCGAATGTAAAGTTTGTATAATTAGCAAGTTATTATTTCATATATCTAACCATTTGGACAAAAAGATGAATACAAATAGGAGCCCCTTATAAGAATTTTAGTCATCCAAACAAATGACATTAGAAGAATAAGTTTTTAATGTGACATCTACATTAGAAGATTTCCATGTTCCAACCGAGATGATATTAGATTATTAGATATTAGATATGTAAGATTTGGATTTTCTCTTTTTCCATACAATGGCTTGATCACCTGAAGTGTTGGAGTTAATCCTAGCTGCAAGTGAGTGCTGTACACTGAAGCTCATCTCTCACAGAATGTATCTTGCCCCTGTCCAAGCATAACTAAAGCAATGAGGAAAGACAAGCTTGGAATCAGGTTCCAAAAATATATTCCTGGCTTTGCTTTGGCAAAATTACTATCTTAAAAAAGAGAAAAGATTGTGTTTTCTCAACAGACAAAAGACAAAGCAAATTTAATGAACTAACTATAAGACTCTACACTTCCATTAGGAGCTATTAAAAAAATCATATAGTGTCATCTATTCATCCAGTAAGTTTTTACAAATATCTGACCAACCTGAGAGTCAGTCCAATAGCAAAATGGCCATTCAATGCAGTATAATGTGCAAAGTAGTTTCATTGAAATGAGCAAGGAGACTTCTATTTCCCCACGTGTAAGGAGTGGGGGTGATGTCATTTACTTTTAATAGTATATTAGGTGATTTTTGATTTATGTGTTTTCTAGATTTTAGTACTTTTAGTGACAGTTGTTGGCAATAGCAATTGGTTTAGACTAGAAGGTTTAACTGGTACAAATGATTCCTTAATCAATATATTAAAAATATAGACACAAACACACATGGAGTATAAAGGGACAAGACTGAAATCACACATTCTGTTTTCGTCCAAAGAAATTTATGACAGATGGTACCTGGACACGTAGCTACTGATGCATAGGGGCACGTCATGGACACAGTACATAAATAAGATGCTACAGGTGTAAAAGCAAAAGGTGAGTGCTCAAATTGATACAAATAATTAATGAATTATTAAAAAATATATAATTATTTTTAAAAAGGCAGTGATAAAATATCAGGGGGTAAACTGTAAATATTTGTAGATATGTATTTAACTGTCTGTGCATTTGCTTTTGATAGCCAAAGAAGCTGGGTTGGAGCAAAATCTAATACAGAGAGTTTTAGATTACATTGTAGATAATGTAAGTATTATGCTCTTTTCCCTACAATAGCGGCATAGATGTTGCCTCTGGACTGTTATAAGACTTGGAGAAGCTGCTCAAGGAAAGGTGCCATACTGATGTCCCCCCGGTACCTAAGATAGAATGTACATGACAGAATATATGTACCAATGACAGGTAAGTCTGTAAAAAGGGAAAAAATGTCCCTAAGGCAGGCACAGTCATCTGTCCTGTAGTAGAAGCACAGGACTTTTTAAATAAAATAAAAAGGGGGGAATTGTGGAGGCCCACAGATGTGAGCCTATTCCACCTTGACTACAGGTCAGAGAGTTTGAGCTTATTTTCACTCTTTCAAAATTGTTGAGACAGGTGTGGCTACAAATGAGCAACCCTGAGCTACGGTGTGGTTACTTGGTGTTTTAGACATTAAGGTTGCGCATAGAGGTATATCTACCCCATCTTGACCAAATGTCAGAGAATTCAAGCCTATTCCTACTCCATTTTAAAATTTGAGGTTTGACATGGGGAGGGGCTGCCTACAGGATACTAGGTCTAGGAAGTGTTTGAGGTATATCCTGCCCCACACATTAAAATACTTTACTCAGGAAATAATGGCTTGATGTCTCAAGTATTGACACAAGTGACTGTTCTGGTTGTCCTTTGTGTCATGTTACAACAGTCTTTTGTCTTCTTCCTCCCCTAGCTTTTGTATTGGGGTATAAAAGAGTGTGGGGGTGGATTAGGTATTCAGTATTCACAGCACTGTCCTCCCGGTACAATTCTCTGTCTCTGTATTTCTTTTGTATCTCTGTCTATTCAGCCTACGATTTCTTGTTCGCACACACCTATCCTGAAGCGTACGAAGTCTTTATGACTGGATCCCAACAGTATGGAAGAAAGGCATAAATTTTATAAAATTGCATTTTCAAATGCTGTACCTTAAAGCAAAGAGCTCTAAAACCAATTGTATTTATTTACCAACGGACTGAATGTATGTGTTGTGTCCTTCCAAAATGTTCTTTCATAGTAGTTACTGAATGAGCATGCCATACAATTGAAAGGCTAAATAAACCTTGTGAAAACAGTTATTGTGATGTATAGTCCAGGTTCTTGTAACCATATGGGACCAAAGCTACAGTTCAACTAAAGATCAGAGTCCAAGCTCATAATGTTATTATGAACAAATATAAAGATAGTTTAGTTGTATGCCCAGTATCAACCATCGGTAGTGATAAATGTAAGACTAAATAATAAGTTTCTGCACTTCAAGTTTAATTATCTTTTAATTACTGAAGAAACTGCCCTTATAGAATCTGGAAACTGAAGTTATTTATAGGAGTTAGCTTGTTTAAAAATACAGCAGCATGGCAGCTATTTTACTGTGTTTTGTACCTGTACAGTTCAGACACTTAGACGATTTGTGTTGAGGTCGGATTATGAGACCTGTTTTGCAAGAAATGTACATCAATTGTAATAAATTAGATAACTCATAGTGGACTTACATTTCTGATTCTGCTAGAAAAGGAGGTATGAGGTGAATGTGATGTGTACAGTTTTGGTTTTGAGTTTTGGATTCTTGGGGGTTTTGTTGCTGTTGCTTTGACAAAGTAGATAAAGTTAGGAATTTGCAATTCTTCCTGTCTAATTATCAGTTTTTACAATATTTACTTTTATTGTAGTGTCTGTGTGTTTATGCATGAGGGCTTATGGGGTAACAGCACCTGTGGCAGTCAGAAGATAGCTTTCAGGTGTCAGTTCTCTCCTCCGAATGTGTGTTGAAGCTCTGGGACTTGAACTGGGAACCTTGGGCTTGTGGGCGCTATGCCATAATGCTGGCATACGCACCAAATAGTAATACGTAGTGAAACATTCACATCAGATGGAACATAATTTAATCCTTGTGATAAAAGAAAGTGATGATTGATCATTCAATATTTACTATGATTTCAGTAATAACTCATTTTAAGAAAGTGCAGGGAGGATATCATACATTCATTTCTCAATTTTGACTGTGAAAAGTTTCGAGGTATTCTGCCCAATTTATGTCTTACTAAAATATTGCAGTACTCTAAGAAGAACACACTAGGGAAGGTTAGTACTTACCTCACAATAAATATTTTCTTTCTTGTGCCCAAAAAAGTCCATATGTCATTAAATAGTTACATGTAAGCTGTTCTCCCTTGTTGCGATCTTGTTTTAGAGGGCCCCTCTTGCCTTTATAAGGTTGGTTTATCACAAACTTGATTGCTAACACTACAGTGATTATTCATTCACATAAGCAAGCATCAATCATTAGTGCTCAACTACATTTTTATCCATGAATCAGTTTATTGGATATTTCACTGTGACTAGTAGCTATGTAGATGTTCTGAGAATTGAGAGAGCTAGAGATGGCGTTTTCTTTCTTTCTTTTTTATTCTTCTCTCAAATATTACATCCCTACAATAGTTTTCTCCTTTTTCCCCTTTCCAGTCTTTTCTCCTCCACTTTCCTCTTCACCAGGTCTAATCTCCCCTCCTCGCCTCAGAAAAGAGCAGGCATCCCGGGGATATCAACCAAACATGGCATAACAAGCTACAATTAAGACCAGGCACATACCATCAAGTCTGGATTAGACAACTCAGTATTTAAAAAAAGGCCCCAGAAGCAGGCAAAAAAATCCAGACACAACCCCAACTCCCATTCCTTATATTTATTTAGATTCAAAGAGTTCTTCCAATCTGGAAATCACAAAGCCTGCCCAGGAGCTGTAGACAGGGGTGCTGAGTGTTGATCAAATAAAAGTGAAAAAATAACTTAGTATCCAGAAAAGAATTTAAAAAAAAGATATAGTTTGATGGATGTCTGTCCCCCTTTTAGCAAAGAAAAGCTGGTTCCTGAGTATGGAAGCTGACAACAAAATTTAGTAATTATTTCCCACCTCCAACAGGATTTCATGTTATTCCCTCACTTTCTGGGTTTCATCTCCTTTGTAAAATGGATAATTATAAGAGCATGTATTTCATTTAATGATTTAAGGGATAATGTTTTACTACATATAAAAGACTTAACCACCAAAGTCAATTACTTATTTTAGCACATAAATGTTCATCCTTTGACGATGATATTATTGTTCCTTCCTGTCAGATGCTTTTGTAGACATCGGAAGTTTAGAAATAGATGGGACTAATTTGTTCTTTTAATTTGTTCAAAGATTGTAATATATATATATATATATATATATATATATATAACTGTGAAAATAATTCAATATTAAAATCAAGAGTATCTTCTCATATCCTACAAATTCTGACCAATTCTGATTATTATGTTAAGTGGCAAGATCTTAGTTGCTGTGAGAAAAACTGATTTAGGATTGATTAGTAAGATTTGGGTAAAAAGCAAATGAAGAGTTTCAAAAATAGCTTTCAACAACTTCAAAGAAAAGAAACATAAGAAGTTGCGCTGGTTAGATTTTTGTCAGCTTGACCCAAACCAGATTCCCCTGGGAATCTTTTTTTTTTTTTTTAAGGTTATAAAGCTGATTGGCCCTTATTGGTTTCTTATTAGCTCTTATGACTTATATTAAGATTCCCAGGGGACTTAATATAAGTCCCCTGGGAATCTTAATTGAGCTATTGCCTTCATCGCATTATAGGCAAGTCTATTAGGCATTTTCTTGATTAATGTTTTACGTGAGAGGGTGCATTTTACTATAGGTGGCACCTGCTCTATGCAAGTGGTCCCAAGTGGTAAAAGAAAGCAGGCTGAGTAAGCTGTAAGGAGTAAGCCAGTAAGTGACATCCATCCACAATCCTTTCTTCAGTTCCTGACTCCAAGTTCCCACCGTGAGTTCCTGCCCTGATTTCCTTCATGCTGACAGTAAACTCTAAGATGAAATTAACCCCTACCATCCCAAAGTACTTTGGTCATGACCTTTATGATGGCAATAGAAAGCAAGCTGGAAGAGATGTGTTACTTCTGTAGTGGGTATTGCGAAGTCTGGGTTGATGTCTGGCAGCTGTGATGTATAAGACTTGTTCTGTGAGTCTCACCATCGTGGCATTGTGCCACAATGAACCTGGACTCTTAGGGCAGTGAGTGCTCTGAGAAGTTTATTAGCCTGCATTCCAGTTCTTTATGTGCCCTCTTTAATAACCTATTGCCTCTTATTATTAAACTTAATTTGAACAGGTTTTTTTTAGTTAGTTTGGCATGAAGGCATGTCAGCTATTGTGAATACTGCCGCATATTGACAACAGCTTTAATGGATTATATCAAAGTGTAATTATTCTAAGAATAGTAATTAGCAAGAGACAATCCAGTGATAATCCCCTCCAACACACATTCAGTATGAGTCTTTATGTAATAGAGTTCAGTTAAACATATATGCCCTAGATAACCAAGCTAACTAAGTTTGTGCATATCATCTTATTCAGTAAAAACAGTTTATATGCTACTTCACGCTACCCTTCACAGCCCACTCAGTCCCCTCACTTCCTTTAGATATAGTATATGGCAGAACCTAGCGATTTCTTAGCAACCACGGAATCATAAACAATTTTTATCCAAGATTGTCTGTGTCTTTGCATTACCAGACACATTCGGTATGTATACATCTGAGTTTCACATTCTAAGCCTTTCACATCATAAGCTTTTAGCTTGACACACTGACTCTTAACCCTTAAATAAACAGGATGCAGACTCAAAAACTCCATGTTTCCTTTATTGTTCTCAAACCCCAGAAAACAGGCAAGATACGCTCATTCGAGTTTTGTTGGTATTTTTCCCCATGCGTCCATCCAATAGTGTCAGTGTCCTTGGGAGGCTGATTCCAGAATCTCCAGACTACACTATCTAGTGATGCTTCAGTTCTTTGTCTAAAACAGTGATGTTTGAGTCATTACATAAGTCTAGTCTTCTATATATTTTAAATTAGGCTTTTATTAATTTATCTTTTTTATTACTTAAGGCAATTTTTAAACTTAAATATATGTTGATTATATTTCCCCCTCTCTGAAGTCCTCTAGATTCTCTCTCCCTCTCTAACCACTAAACTTTTAAGTTCTTAATCATAAAAACCTCAGCAGTATCCCTCAAAAAGCCAACAAATCCCCTCAAAACTCATAAAATAGCAAACAAAGCCTAAACAAATCAACAACATCCCGACCAAATTATAACCAAATAAAAGCACACAGAAAACTGTGGTGTCAGTTATATGGTGGTTAACTACTCCTGAATATGAAGGCTTCCCTGGAGGGGTTGATTTACTCAGTGTCACTCCATTGGAGAAACTGATTTTCCCCCTCCCAGCAGGTATAAATGACAGCTCAGTTGTTAACTTTTACTCTAGTGATCAAGTTTTCTTTATACATTCTACATTACTTTCTATAGTCTATCTATCTATCTATCTATCTATCTATCTATCTATCTATCTATCCATCCAATCATCCATTTTTATTTCTTTGTTTCTTTCTTTCAATTTCTTTCTTCCTTCCTTCTTCCCTCCCT
The DNA here is from genome assembly GCF_000317375.1 of Microtus ochrogaster. Lineage (NCBI taxonomy): Eukaryota > Metazoa > Chordata > Mammalia > Rodentia > Cricetidae > Microtus > Microtus ochrogaster. The sequence continues at coordinate 57,230,420 of NC_022011.1, read as the reverse complement.
CCCTTTTTCCTTCCGTCCTCCCTTCCTTTTTTGTTTCTTTCCTTCTTTCCTTCCTTTCTTTTTTTTTAAATATGACAAAACAAAATGCAATAAGAGAACAAAAAGTATAATGCCATTTTTCACAGCTAAGTAATATTTCATTGTGTAAATATACCACATTTTCTTCATCCATTCATCTGCTGAGAGACATCTAGGTGTAAATTGAACTTCTATCTATTTAAAATCACTCCTCATTTGTGAGTTCTCATGTAATGGAAAAGCTGTGTAAGCACTTATGCTATTGTTGTTTAGTGGACAATGCCCAGATTTAAAACAAAACAAGGCAAAAAAAATAAACTTTTTAGTAAATTAATAAGGATGCTAATTTTTTAGATATTTTCACTTCACAGTTGATCTAGCACAAGCATGTAGAACCTGTGGGTATGGAGAACTGTATGTGTATGAGGAGCCACAAAGAATCTGTTAGGTTTTTAGGGTAAGATCAGCATTCCTTTGTAGGAAGCTGAGTGGTGACTCCTCTACTCTGTACTTTTGGTGAAAGAAAGCTCATGCAATCTGCCCCCTAACTCAAAAGAAGTCATTCATTTAATTGTATGCAGCCACTCACTTTGCTAATGGCCTAACATTTCAACTTTGATTGAGCTGCTAATTGGCACCCCATTGGATAAGTTTTGAGACAAATGTGATTGAATCATCAGTTAAAATAGTGAGATCTCAAAAACAAATTCTATTATGACAACTCATTTCCAATATGACACCCACATTATATATGGAAATTTAGTCACAGGCCTAACTGGGGATATTCCAAGATGTTGAAGAGGTTTGTTTTAGAAAATAGAAGGATATTGAGGTTAGTAAATATAGAAGGGAGAATTCAACACTTTCACTATATATTCCTCTTTAGTACAGAGTAAAAGAATAATTATTTGATATCATTGTGTCCTCTGAAAAATAAAAATAACTAAAGATATGATGGCAAGCATAAGTTATCTAAGAAATCGAAACTGCCAAGAAATTGATCAGCTCCTATATTGTTTAATATCACGTGATTTTATAGCCCTAAATGCATAACCCTGTGATCTTGACATGTAGGAATAAATTCACCATGTGCATTTATTAATGACTCTTAGTCTTATTCACTAACCTTCTCTAAGTTTAAATGCATATGGAAAGGGAATATTGGCTCCTCTGATGTAACATGAAGGGCAGGGCCTTGCTTGTTGGGCTTTCTGTTTTGCTCAGTTCCCACAGCCAGTAACCCCCCCAAAAAAAATTACACAGGGGTGTATATTAATTATAAACTGATTGGCTCATTAGCTCAGACTTCTTATTAACTCTTGTAATGTATATTAAGCCATTATTCTTATCTATGTTAGCCACATGGCTCAGTATCTTTTTCAGAGGGGCAGGTCATATCCTGCTTCTTTGGTGTCTGGACAGGACTGCAGGAAACACTTCCTTCTTCCCAGAATACTCCTGTTCTCATTGCCCCATCTCTACTTCCTGTCTGGTTGTCCCTCCTATAATTCCTGCCTGGCTACTGGCCAATCAGCATTTATTTAAAACATAATTGACAGAATACAGAATTGTCCCCCACCATCCTACCTTTTAAGTGACCATAAGTAAGACTAAGTCTACCTGATAAAGATAGAATGGAGCCACCCTTGTTGTTGGAGAGTGGTGGAAGGACAGATAATTGTGAAATTAACCTGATAGTTTTATCCAGCTTTTGGAACACTTGCTCATTTTCATAGGGTTATGGACTAGGTGGTTTCTATAGCAGATCTGAACAGCCTGAATAGTAAAGAATGGTGTTTAAATCAGTTCAAGAGAAGGATATCAACAGTGAAAACAGGCCTGCTGTGCATGGAAGAGAAACTTGGTCCAAGCAACATCTTGCATGTTAGTGACAGCAAAGAATGTCTTCAAAGAAAACTTTCTTTAAGGCTAAGTCTTTATCCTCACCTCAAATTTCCTTACATAGATAGCAGAGGGGCCTTTCATTCACCCATGACTGTCACAAGAATAGCCAGTGCTTTGTGACTTTACACTAAGCTCTGCAAATGTTTGCATCCTCCTTGATTTAATTGTGTCCCACCAATGATACATGCACAGTAGTAGCATGAATCTTACTCAACAACTATTTTTCCTTCTTTGAATTTGCAGATATTACTTTTGAAATGTAAATGAAATGTTCTCTTGATGTTGTAGAGACTCTCAACTTTTACTGAAACAAAATAAAATTAGCCTGCAATGTTGCTGAGGTGTGGAGTTTGAGATCTCATTAAAAAAGAATCCATTGTAAGCTAAAAATTTTGACACAAAAGTCTAGGAAGCATAAAGAGCTTTCCAACCTCATTTAATGCGTACAATCCACAGATATTTTGGCATCTTTAATAATACTGTTAAGCATAACATCTTACATACCTGCACAGACAGTACTATAAAATTCTAGCCTTTTATCATCAGCAAGAAACTAGAAAATAGGGCTTCTTAGGCTATGAAGAATTTGCTGGTGATTACACTTTTTATAGTTGAGCTGTGTTTGATAATTATCCCCACTTGCAAGAAAAGGGAAAGTAACCATCTTGCATATTGACTGAAGATGAAGGAAACAGATCCTTCATAGACGTTGCAGTGTCGTGGATCTAGTAAAAGAAGCCTCAACCCTCAGGGATTTGTTCACAAAGTTAATGTCAATAATTGGCAATAAACCCAGAGGTATTCTAGTTTCATTTCTCTTTCTGTGATAACATCCCTGACCAATGAATGAATGAAGAGATAAATAAGTAAGTAAATAAATTCATATAAGATAAAAGGGTTCATTTGCTTGAAATTCTGCTACAGGCCATTGTTGAACAGGGGAAGTCAAGGTAGGAGCCTTCCACATACACAACAGAGAAAAGAGAATAAATGCATGAGTTGATGTTTGCTTGCTCTCAGCCTCTTTTTTCTTTCTTATACATAAATTTATACCTAAAAGGTATATGAAAGAAAGAGAATCCTTGCATAGTGGATGGTGTTGCCCACAGTGGTCCAACTTCCTATAACAATTGAGCAGTTAAGATTAGTTTTCATAGACATGTCATAAGCCTGCCTGACTTGGACAATTCCTAATGACTCCTCTCAAGGAGACTCTAGGCTTTGTTAAGTTGACAATGAAAACTTATTAGCACATGAAAATTATAAGGCTGGAAAATGTATATGGTTGTTATGATCTCTATATAATTGCACAGTTTCGCAAAAGGTTCCATGCTTTCTCTTTTGCTTCTTAGATGGATGACAGAAATATAGTTTTAAATGAGTGAAACTCTCATCCTTTAAAGTTTAAAGCTGAGATAGAATGAGATTCTTAATAATAAAGTTTGGATGACAAGCAAAGGAAATGAATTACTTTATCTAGATACCAAAGTTGTTAAATATTCTACAGAGAACTTAGCATCTATAAGTCCTAACTTTGTAGTGGGACATCCTAATGCAAAACAATTACATTTCAAAATCCTGTCTTTAACCAGAATGGGAATTTAGCTTAAATTGGGTAGTCAACATTGGTATTAGATAGCATATTAAGCTCTTTGGAATAGTGAGAAGAGTACTCAGGGATGTTGAGCAGAAAGACACAAGACACTATTTCTTTTTCTAATAATGATACACACTCAAGGTTTAATAACTATAAGAACAGCAAGATTGGGCACTGTTAGAAAATACCATCCAGGGTTTACTATGCTTCAGATACTGAGAGGAATACCTTACACACATCTCATTTGCATTTAGGCCAATTTCAATGAAGTAGATTTTTTCATTCTCAACGTGCTGATAAAGACTGTTCTAATGTCATGTGACTGATAACTATTAAGTGGGAATTCCAATACTATTCACTGAGCTTCCTATCCTGAATGCTATGTTATATTTATAACAAACCCTGTATAGAATGGGGTAAAAACTGCTTTCAGGTGTTTGTATTGGTTTTCATGGTTCTGGTATCTATGTCTCTCGTTCTACTCTATGACTATTCTGTGTCTGAGGTTGGCAATTTCTCATTTCTAGGCCTGGCAGTTGCCCAGCACTTTCTAAAGAGAAGTGAGTCTTTATATTGAGACTAAGACTCCTCGGTGCATTTGCTCTTACAGCTTCGCCCTAGCAGTCCTTAACAAGGTGAGAGATGCTTCCCTCCATAAAACAAGCTCTGTCTCTTTTACACAGCTTAGCATATCACCAGTCCATTTCATGGCATGGCTGCAACTTTGACTTCTCAAATCTTTTGTTTTGCATGTCACATATTTTTGCTTTACATTTAGAATTTCTTGTTTACTTATTTCAGCGCTGACAAATAGAGGATACTTGTGTCCTTGTTTGCTGTGTTTGTTAGTAGGATGGGAATAAACCCTTTAGGAGGAAATTAATATATATATATATATATATATATATATATATATATGATTTAAAATATGAATCTACTTGAAAATAGAGGTTTAGCATAAGAGACCGCCTTACATTTTCTTTTTTAAATTGTTTTTTCAAAGTTGTTTTAATTACTATTAAAGTAAAATAATATGTCCCAAATTGAAAAGAGCAAATGTCTCTTCCCTAAGTATATCCTGCTTGTTTTTCCACATGGAAACATGATGTGGGATCTCCTTCTGTATATGTTTTGTTTTTATTGGTTGATGAATAAAGTTGTTTTGGTTAATGGACAGGCAGAATATTAGGTGGGAAATCATAACAAAGAGCCAGAGAAGGAACCTGTAGCCGTCAAAGAGTAACATGCTATACCAGTAAGCCACAGTCTCGTGGCAATTCACAGATTAGTATAAAAGGGTCAATTTGATAATCAGAGGTAGTCAGTAAGAAGCCCAAGATGTTGGCCAGACCACTATAACTGATAACAAGCTTCAGAGTGGTTATTTTATAAGCAGCTACGGGAACCAGTAAATGAGACCTGGTGGATGGTGAGAAACAAGTCCAGGGGTACCAGGAAAATGGTGAATACTTCTAGCCACAGGAACATGTCCACATCTTAGATTGTTGGGGTGTGTCTTGAAATTTAAAATAATTGAAATCTTGGTTAAAGATAAGTATGACTGAAACAAATTGTATGGAGAAGGAAGAAATATGTGGTACACTATGAGGAATAAACCTGGTACAGCTGCAGTTACCTTCCAGGAAACAATGTGATAAAGTGGAAGTGACAAGATATGTTTTGCAACTTACTGTGGAGAAACAGAACAATGCTTGTTCCTGCAATGAAAGCACATTCCTACAGCCTAGAGTTCTCTGAGGCAGACAGGCTTTCAAGTGGCTATTATTCTGAGGTTTGAGCAAGCCAGCAGGCTTCAGATGCTGGGTGCTATTTGTTGAGAATGTTGGATGGTTCTACCCAGATGAAGTATGCAGTAATGAGTGTCAGGGAGATAGGTTGGTACAGCTACCCGTTTTGGTTAGAAACATAAAAAGAAATCTTAAAAGTCTGCCAAAATAAGACAGATATGAATGAAATTAGAATCAGATTGGTTTAAAGCTAAATTTATGTTCTGAGGCTTTGTTTATTGTTTATTCATCAAGAACATTTGAATAGCCATCTTTCTATCATGTACTTAATCTATGATGTAAGGGATACCAAGGCACTAGTGGTCATGATGCTGTCCTATTTCTCAATTACATTCTTGTATTTTATGGGTGGCTTCTTTGTTGTTGTTTGTTTTATGGCATGTGTATATGTGTGTGTATGTGCATGTGTGTCCATGTGCGTGTTTAGATTATGTTTAGAAGGTGAATGGTGGGCACTCTAGCCCATGCTGGCATGGAACAGATCTTAAATTCATAACAATCCTCCTGCCTCAGCCTCTTTCTAAGTTCCACTTACAATTTGTATTTTGATACATCAGCTATTATTTATATGTTCCTGTATGAAAACCTAGTGTGAAATTATGAAACCTCAATCAGTTGCCATTGAAAAAATACATATAATATTATGTTGGGTTCCAAGAAAATGTTTTCTTACAGCTCAGTGAGATTAGAACCAACTAAATGTAAATATTATGAAACTATGAAGAGATAACACTAACATTTTATCTAGAAGATCCTCATATTACAATAAATCAAAGTACTCATTTTAAATAAAATCAGCATATGTGGAGGAAACTTCCCACAAATAACCACAGTTGAGAAACAGTAAAATGTCAGCAATCTGACTAAGAGATGATGTGTGGGATTCTCAAGTGCTGTGATATGAAAAGTAGCAGTTTCATATGATACAGCTTTAATAATAAATAACACACTAACAACTATGTGCCAGACCTATCTTAAATATAGCCCATGCATTAACTCTTGCCATTCTTATCTTCTTGACTCAGGATGTGGACAGTGTAAGGAGCATTCCTACTGATGCATCGAGAAGGTAATGCTGTGTAGGCAATTGAAGTCAAGGGTACAGAGGCTATGAAGAGACTTGTCTGTTAGCATGGGCTGCTCTAGTGGAGGTCTCTGTTTGGTTCCCGGCACCCACATATTGGCTCACAATCTTCTCTACTTACAGTTCCAGATGATCAGACACCTTCTTCAGCCCCCGAGAGGCACCAGACAGCCAGCAGAAAAATGAGGTTCATGCATAAACATTAGCAGAAAAATATCCATAAGCTTAAAAAAAAATAAAAATAAATCCTTTAAAGAGACAGACTACAGAGAGATATGTCACTCAAATTGTTACTTTAAAAAAAGACTAGAAATAAACTACTTACAATGATGTTAGGAGCCATGGTGGAGTGGATTTCAAGCCTTACCTCCGTCATTAGCATATGAATTCAAAATGGTGTTACCATAGCAACTGTGTGTTTCACTGCTGGTGTGGTTTTGCAAGATTACTTTTACCGGAGGATGTTCGTATTAATTTCTTTTCTGAGAGATATTTAATTAGTATTAGAATAGTTTTACTGCAACTGTTTAATTGATTATGAGGCTGTAGTCTTTTATTCTGTTATAAAAGATTGAACTGATCAATTTTCAAATGGGTTTGACAATTGCATGTCTAGACTAAATCCCACTGGGCTGTGATGTGTTTCATTCATTAACACATTATTACTCTGTTTGGGTTTATGTTTATCAAGTGTATTTCCAGTTTGTAGATTCATTTTCACAAAAGTTTTTTTTCTTCTATAGTTAGCATGTTTTCTTTGTCAAATTCATTGAAAATTATGTCCTTCTTTTTCTATTTTTGAAAAAATATTTATGTAGAATTAAAAAGAATGTTTTAAAATATTTGGTTGGCCCCTAACTCCTGAGCCCAGAGTTTCTTTTGTGATACTTTATCCTGGATTTGATTTCATTACAGATGCGGAGCAAGTTGGGGCATCTAATCCTTCATTTCCAGGCTACTCATGAATGTTATCTTCTCTCTAAATGTGCTGGCATAAAGCTGCTCAAGATATTTCTGCTTTTCTGGTTTTTGTCATTAGGGCTTCAAAATTAGCATCTCATTTTCATCCCTTATGGTTTATGTTCTCTGTTTTACACTGGCTGTTTCAGCTGGTTGGTAATCACTGTTGTCGAATTTGTCTTTAAGACTCAGCTATATTTTTTAATGTATTTTTATATATTTTTCTGTGATGCTAGAGATTCAACCCAGGACTATGTTCTGTATTAATTAATTTGTTGTCCAAATTTTCTGTTAATTTATAATAAAGGATTGTTGAAATCACAATGCTTTAAAAGTTATTGTCTCTATATTTTTCTATTCTAAATCATATATGTGGAAGGAATTATTAAACCCATAAGCATTTATTTTGGTTATATCTTCTTATTCGGTTGACCACTTGTGACACTGCAATGTCTCTCTTGATAGTGCTCTTTGTCCAGAAATATTATTATTTCATATTTGCATAGTTGCTTGATGCCTTTGTGTTTATTCTATGGATGCTATGCACTTTCTGAAAGAAAAGCATTCCCACAGGACCCCCAAGGTTAAGTACTCAGCATAAAGATTGATTTGCCCCAGAGGGTCAGAGGGCAGGGAATAAGAGATAAAGACAGGAGATAGAGGACAAAGAAGAAAGAGAAGGGTTTAAGGGAAAGGGGACAGTGTATTTGACCCAGAGAAACAAAGGACTGCCTCTGAACAAATAGGATAATAGCAGTTTATAAAGGTAGAATGGGAAACCCCCTGTTAGGGTCAGGTGTTTAGCTTTAGTTGGGCATTATAATCAGGTGAGGCTGAGGGGGCTTTTGATTGATGGACTTCAATACTTTGATAGATGGATCTTGCTAGTTAGCCACAGGAGAAGGACATATCCAAATAAGGTAATAGAGCTTGTTGTCTAGCTTTGAGGATGTAGTCCGATTTTCACAAGGCAGAGGGAATAGAGAGGAGGATAAGGCCTGCCAGAGACAAGCTCTCCGTGCTTGGGATGGCCAGAGTCCTTTCACTCCCCCCTTTTTTCTTTTATTATTGGGTCGGTGGGTATTGGGTAAGTGGGAGTCCTTCTCTCTGGCTGTTTCCTATTGACCTTGGGGACCTGAGTGTTAGGAAACCCAAAACATCTGAGTTGTTGGTCAAGGCCAGAAAGACCAGGTTCTGTCAGTCAGTCAGATGGTCAGGTTCTGAGGGCTATCTGGGACTAGGGAAGTATATGTGACGCTACACTTTCCTTTTTATATCCATTTTTTCAAATTGCTACATTTATAGTTCAACTTGATATTGGTATAATTGATACCCAAGATAATAAACTTATGAAGAGGAAGAATATATTCATTTATTTATAGTTTGGGGTTGTTGGTATAGACCATCTCTTTTTGAAGCTGTGTCAGAAGAGACCACTGACTTTGTGGCTATCTGTGACAAAGAGAGTAAGAAAGGGCTGTAGTCTCAATGTTCCCTACTTGAGCATCTCTAGAATTATCCTTTCAAATCCTCTCATCCTCTTCAAATCTTCATCACCTTTCAATCAGGTTTCTTCAGAAAGACAGATTCAACGTATAGGACCAGGTATCAGGTGCAGACAATACTACTGCATGCCCATGTTCAAAGAGTGTTTCTTGGAGACCACATACAGGTAAGTTTTGTTCTCATCACTCCTGGTAAGATTATTCCTCAAACATCAGAATAATTAATATCTTTATTGAGTTTAAGCCTAAAAATTTATATTTGCTTTCCTCATTGTTTTAATTTTTCTTTTTGTTTTTCTCTTTTCTTTCTTGTCTTTTACCGAATGACCTAAGACTCAATATTAATTTTCGTTTAGCTTTTTAGCTTTTTCATTTGGTGGTGTTATTAGGTGTCATAAGGGTTAGGGTTAGATGTATACTCTAAATATTACTCACAATCTATCTTAGAGTTATATTTATTACTTTACAAGAATATGGAAACATTTTAACCTTAACACACTGAATACTTTTGTCTCACTGCTTACAGTTTTTATCCATATTAATATAAATTATAAATATAATTATACTATTTTATTTTGAACAACTCTATACATTTTAAAGAAAGTGGTGTCAATATATATTCTACCCATTTTTTTCCTATTTGTAGTATTCTTCTTTTATTCATGAATGTTAGGACTTATATATTGAGTGTCCCCCAAAGTTCTTACCTAATGGTGCTATTAAGATATAACTAGATAAAAATACTTATTAGTACAGCAATAGGTTAGCTCACTAATGAGCTCATAGCTGAATGAAGTCTTAATAAGTGGAGTCTTGTTGCAGGATAGACTGCAAGAGACTGGGATTTTGAAAACTGTATTTTATGCAAGATCTTTTTCCCCTTTATCAGAAATGAAGAAAGCCAACTCACTCTTCCAAGTGCCTCCTGCCATGGAGTTTTCCTTCATGGTGGAGCCAGAGGTGGTGGGGCCGGCTGCTCGGGGACCAGAACAGGAGTGAACAGAAGCAAATTTTTCCTCCTCCAGGTGTTTTATGTATTTTGTTACAGAAAGAAAATCTAGCTAGGACAATGAATAATGAGGTTCCTCTGTAATCATTTCCCTTTAGCCTAAAGAAGTTAGCATTTTTTTCTTTGTGGAGTTATTAGAAGCCTCTTTCTTAAAAAAAAAAATCCTCTATATAGATTCATCTTCATCTGGAAGGACGTTTGTTTGAATATCTAATCCTTGGCTCATTGGCTTTTCCCTTCTTGTTTCTCATGTTTTTCTTTTCTTTTTTTTTTTTTGCTCGGATAATATATTTTGATCATAATCTTTTATTTCTCTCAACTCCTCCCAGATCCTTCAACTTTCCCTACTCATCCAACTTCATGTTTCTGTGCCTTTTCTATCTTTATCTTTCAAATGTAACAAATATAGATGAAAATCACAACCAAAAAAAAAAAACAGCAGTAGGACAAAAAATACCCAAACAAGCAAATGCTACCCTCAAATCATGGAGCCCCTTTGTTTATGGCAAGTTAATTCTGAACACAGAGTCTGAACCTGGAGTGTGGTTCATGTACACAGTGACCCTTCCTGGGAGAAAATTGATTTTCTCTTCCCTAGAAGTCATCAATTGCAAATAAGTTCTTGGCTAACTAACAGTGGGACTTTCTGTTCACCTTTTTTTCTTTCTCAGGGCTCAGACATTTTCCAATTTAAGCCTGTGCAGGTCCTATGAATATTTTAAGTCTCTGTGTGTATGTTTATATGTGTCTGAGTTCATATGTGTATCAAATGGCAGCCTACAGAATGTGATTTTTCCTCCCAGTTATGCATCTGAGAGATGATTAGTATATAGAATATATAAGGAACTAATAACAACAACAAAACCTAATCATCAAGGAAGCAATGGGGTACAGAAATCAGAGTTCTTAAAAGAAGAAACACAAATGACGAAGACTTTAAAAACCTAACATTCTTAGCTATCAGGAAGAAAAATACAAGATAAAACTACTTAGAGATTTTATTTGACCCCACCCAGTCACAATGAGAGATTATGATTTAGACAGATTTCCTGGTAGGCAGACAAAAATGGAGAGGGTTCGTGACTAGGAAATAAAAGTGGCAAATTTACAAGGTGGTCAACTTTGTCCTCACCTTCCTGACTTGAGACAAAAACCTGGCAGCTTAAAACAAAAGCTTTGCAGACTTCTGTCTCTCACCAGTAGGACCCTGCTGATGGACTGACTAAACAATTCAGGATGGATCAAGACAGATGTACACAACAGCTGTGGGCAGATCAATCCTGATCCTAGTTTTCTTCAAATTGGCAAACCCTAACTAATGGGGAGTGGGGGCACATCTTTCTGAGACTTTAAAATGCCCAGCCTTTAAGAGACTGTATTTTCCAGCTTTCTTCAGTGCTCTTTTTGCTTTGCAGAGGGTCTTCTCTGCATGTCTGCTGTTTGTATGTCTCCTCACCTCAGGAATGTCTTTCTGCAACTGCTGATTCTGTTTACTTCTGTCTGCAGTGCTGGAGACCTCTTACTGCCCTTTAATTCTTTAACTAGCAGAGAAAACAAATCCAACGAAGACCCCTAAACCATGCTGAGAAAAGCCACAATCAATGAAACAAATGGTAGCATGTGTTGTGAAGAATGCAGGGGAAGGGGGGCACTTACTCATCGCTAGTGATATCTATTCCACATTCTGGAGATCAGGGTGGAGGTTCTTCAAAAGCTGAAAATCAATCTACTGCAAGATCCAGCTATAACCCCTCAGTTATGTATCTAAGGAACTCTATAGCCTATCAAAAGACATAGCTCCTCTTCCACATTACTTTTTTTCCTATTGTTTCTTGACCTTCATGTTTATGTTTGAGAAGCCTGTTATAGTTTGTTTTATACCTATAAAGAATCTGTAAATTTTCTCTCAATTACTATAAGATTTTTGTAATTTTTTTCCTCTGATTTTTTCATTTGCTCGATTGTGAACTTTCTCAAATGTATCTTTTTGTTGATCTACTTTTTGATATTGTTGACATGTAAGATTTATACATTCATGCATATTTCCATATACATGGAGTTATAGCTTTATATACATGGGGTAGCTTCCTGGCACTGTTTTTCCAAATATCTTTTTACAAGTATTTCATCCATCTTTCCTATTGAGACATGACTGGTTTGAAAGTTACTTAGAGGTCTTTGAATGTGGCTGCCTATAATGAGCAGCTATGGCTGTTGTTGAGGATGAATCTCTTCCTTATGATTTACATAGGAACAACACTGCACAGGTAAACAGTTTTGCCTCCCCTTAAGCTTTTTGGTTAAAAGAATGGAATTTCTCTGACCTTAGAGAAAACATGGTATTTTGATCAACCTCAAAGATAAGAACATTACAGACCATTATGTCTTCCCTTTCGAGTTAATCCAGTTGAATTTCTGTCCTGCTTAGCCTAACCATCAATTTAACACAGCCTAGAGCAGTCGTTCTCACCCTGGAGGTTAAACAAATACCCCCTATTTGAGATGTTTATATTATGATTTATAACAACAGCAAAATAACAGTTACAAAGTAGTATCAAAATTAATTTAATGGTTGGGTGTCACCACTACATGAAGTTTTAAAGGGTCCCAGAATTAGAAAGGTTGAGAATAATCAATGGCCTAGATTCATGTAAGAGGCGTTGAGGAATTGCGTAGTTAAGTTGCATGTATATGGGGAAATTGTCATGATTCTTCATTAATATGGGATAGCATAGCCCTTAGTGAGTAATATCATTCCTAGACAAACAGTTCTGTATGTGTAAGAAGAGTCGTTGAATGTAAGTTAGCTTGTGAGCCAGCTGACAGGCTGCATTCTCTGTGGTTCAACTTCCTTGGCTATGAAGTAAGTTCCTGATCAGAAGCAGTGCTGTGTAGAACAGTGAACAGGTTTGCCTTTGAGTTTCTGTCTTGAGTTCCTGCCTTGATTTTTCCTTCAATGATGAAATATACACCCTTCTGCCTCCTAAATTGTTTCTGGTCAGGGTGCTTTTATCATAGCAACAGAAGGAAAACGAAAATAGCTGTCACTCACCTGGCCAGGAGCCCAGCCCCTGGAAATCCTACTTGCCTAGCAGGAGGAGGAATAACTTGCCCTATAAGAAGATAGTGAACGCGTATTCTGAGAAATGCTTCTACCCCCTGTGTATCTGCTTACAGATTCTCTGCTACAGGATTTACAGATTTTTGTTTTGCTTTGTTTTTTGTTTTTTGTTTTTCGAGACAGGGTTTCTCTGTGGTTTTGGAGCCTGTCCTGGGATTTACCAATTTTTAAGAATCACTTAATTTTCCTTCTTCTCTTTTTCTTTGGAAGACTGGGGAAAAGCCCAAGCATACATTCTTTGACTTTCTGGGCTTGCTCTTTCTTTCCTAAAGCCCCACTTCTCATTTGCATATAAACTATTTGCAGCTTCCACTGTTGAGCTTGCTTTAAAGGAGATGGATTTCTCTTTCTCCTCTTCTCCATTCCCTTCTTTCAGGCAGTTGCCAAGATTTACAGCTTACCTGCTCTGTCAATTTTCTCTCTAACTCCATAAAACTGTCCTTCAGCTTACTTCCAAGTCCATTTTAAAATTCATCTATTAATGATACTAACTCAGAGAGCCGTAAAAATGCTGGTAAAATCTGCATAAGTTTTCAGTCATCAATCCCGTGTTATTTAATTGAACAAGTTCTATTTCTGTGCCTTCAATTTCATTTTTTTAATTTTTTTGCTGTTAGCCTGGTTAGTAACGTTCTCGTTATAGGGACTGATGGGATTTTATTTTTAAATTTTACTTTACCTTTTTTATTTTCCTTATATTCTGTTAGATTTATAACATTTTCTATCATCGGTCTTTTTTTTTTTTTCTGTTTTTGTTTGTTTGCTTGCTTTCATTTGAGACAAGGTCTCCCATGTAACCCTGCCTAGCCTTGAATTTACAGAAAAGTCTGTCTCTACTTCCTGCTTTCTGAGATTAGAAGTGTAAATCACCATACCTGGGTTTTGATCCCATTGTGAGAAAATTTTCTTGTATCTAGCCACTCACCAGAGAATATGTTTTTTATAAATCTCTATCCTTTATTTAAAGATTGTGTTTACTTTCTACTATCTTGAGATTGAATTTTGTCTCTTTTCTTTCCATATCTTGAAAATGCCAAGAGCAGCCTTGATAATTTTCATGTTTTGCGTTTGATTATCTTAGTATTGTCCCAAAGACCATGTACATTTTATACATGTTTTTATTTTAATTGGTTGTTTAAAATAAAACTCAAGTGATATATCAAAGATAAATCTCAGTTCAGTATTTTGAGCCTTAGCTGAAAGCTGCTTCGGTTCTTCTGCAGGAAATCTCGGGACAGCTGCTTTTCCTATTTCTGTTCTCTCATGTTCTTTCTTATCTGGTGTTACCTTCACAAACTCTTGTGGGTTCTTCCCGCTGGTAGGCACAGGTTTTCATGTAGCATAGAAGACAGGCTCACTCCACAGAGCCTGAACTGTTCCCACAGGGCATTCCTGCTGCTTCCCCACACCCCCAGGGAGACAATCACAGTTGTAGTCAACTCATTTCATATTATTTTGCTTACTCAAAATTATTACTGATTGCATTGTTTTTCAAAAATAGTTTTAGTTGTTTAATGTTTTTTTTCCCAAATTAATGGTTATTTATAGGAGAATTGGTCTGGAGTCAACAGTTGAAAAACATGGAGGAACTGCTCTCTCAAATTGAAAGCACAACTCTCTTTTGTAATTTATTTTAAGATCTGCAGTTGGAGACAACAAAAATAGCAGAAATCCAATCCTTTGTCTACTCATGTGGGTGCCATGATTTAACAATAGAAACTGAGAGCGGAGTGCCAGTGATGAGTGTACAGCAATTATTCTATCAATGCACCAAGAAACCAACCGATTCACATGTCAAAATATAACTTAATTGCAAAATAAATTTTCTTCCTGCAAATGAAATAAACACCACCAACTTCATGATGTCCTCTGACTATTTTAAACTTAGTAAATGGGCTTTCATATTCACAATAGAGTTTTAAGAAAAAGCAAGAATTGATTCACAACTTAGCTTTCTGATTCTATTTTCATACTGCTATTGCAGACAAGAAATCAGCATTTCAAAAGCATAAAATTAACTAAGTTACTTGGTTACTCACCACACTTTATCACCTACACCTATTTCTTTTTCTTAAAATTGTTTTTATTGAGCTATATGTTTCCCCCCACTCCCTTCTCATCCCCCCTTCCCTTTTACCCTCTCTCATGATCCCCACACTCCCAATTTACTCAGGAGATCTTGTATTTTTCTACTTACCATGTAGATTAGATCCACGAATGTCACTCTTAGGGTCCTCTATGTTGTCTAGGTTCTCTAGATTGTGAATTTTAGGGTTTTTTTTTTAAAATTATGTCTAAAGGCCACTTATGAGTGAGTACATATTATATTTGTCCTTCTGGGTCTGGGTTACCTCACTTTATATGATGTTTTCTAGATCCATCCATTTGCCCACAAATTTCAAAATGTCATTATTCTTTCTGCGGTGTAGTACTCCATTGTCTACAGCTATTTCAAAGGACTTTTCTTCCATCACGGCATGGATTATTTTAAATCATGTGTCAGTCATATCTGTTACATTCTTTTTTTTTTTTTCTCACACTCATCTCTGTGTAGACTGAATCTCAGTGTCATTTTCGTTAAGGGATTGAAAAAAACACAATTAAGTATACCATACCCAAAGTAATAATAATATACATAACTCAGCCAATGAGAGGATCTATCAACACTCATGTTTACTTTTAGGCTCTCCAAGCAAGGCATGAAAGCCACATCATTCCCATTTTCTGACACCTGTCTATTTTGTACTTTTTCTTAATTTCTGAGATTTCGTAATGTAAAATTGTGTTCTTTTTAATATGAGTAAAATGTTTTTATATATTTTAGTTAGTTTTCTCACCAGAAAAATAGGCATCCCCCCTTTTTTTGGTGGAGGACTCTCTCCTCATATATTGTCATTGTGGTGCTGTTGTTAGCTTGAGCCTTGGGACGGCATTTTTGTTTGTTTCCCTTTTGAAAATAATACTTTAATTGGAGTTTATTGTCATAAATTATATATTTTAGAAACAAAACATGAAATCAGAGATTCAGCTGGCATTTTATACTAAGGTAAATTATTTTTATCTTACTTTAAACTTCTGTAAGCTTCTAATTATATTCCAATATATCATATTTTAATATATAGAGATACTGATGTCTGTGGAAAAAATAAATAGAAAATGCCTGTATTTTCCCAATCATGGACATTGTCTCATGAAAAGACTAGAAAATTTGTGTCTGGAGAGATGGTTCAGTAATTGATTTTTATGCAATCATGAGGACTTGACTTCAAGCCCCCAGAACCTACATAAAAGCTAGATACTTTAGTATGCATCTGTAATTCTAGTGTATTATCAGGATGAAGTCAGATTCTTGACGAAAATATCATCCAAGTGGCCCCTAGCTCGGTTCCTAGTAAAGCCATTAATTCCCCTCTGAAGCTGAAGCCACGCCTTCATAGTATGTGTTTCTCTCAACTGTGTTTTTCAAGCTCCAACCAAAAGGCATATTATTATACGCTTTCAGCATGCCTGAGCTATTCTAGCCCAAATACCAAATTCTTCTACATTCCAGCAACAAAACAATGACAAAAGCATAAGAACCACATGATTGGATTTGTCATATCCAGGAAACTGGCATGGGATTGAATTTGAAGATAGTGCACTAACTATTGTAGACAAGGAGCTCTCAAGAGAGGATCGCAATCCAGATTTTGAGGAAACAGCTGTAACTGTTAAAGAAATCAGTGCCACTAAAAAGAAAAACCCTGCACTAGACTATAACAGCAAAGATGCCAGGAAGGCAAAACCCCATGCACCCCGTGAAAGCAGGGAGTCTGACCTGAGACTGTGGCTCAGAGGTTTCCTGCTCCTCAGAGCAACTTCCTAGGAGAATGTATCCCAGAGCCCAGCATTCATTAGCTTGGTAGAGCAGTGAAAAATCTCCATCTGGCAGCAAATCTTAGCAAATCTTGTTTTAAATACATGAAAGACGCAAGATCGTATTTTTCTGGTGTTTTCAACATGGTTATCATTCTAAGATCCATCTGTTTTCTCATACTGACTATGTTTGTGTCTATGTGTGTTGTCTGTATATGTGTACTTCCTTCTGAGGGTAAAGACAAGAGGTTGATTTCAGGGATCTTCTCCATTCCTCTCCACCTTATTTCTTTGAGACAGCATCTCTCGCTGTACTGGAGTTCAACAGTTGTCTAGAGTGCCTAGTGGGAGGTCCCAGAGTTCTCTCTTTCACCTCAGCTCTGTGATGAAAGTTATATGCAACCACACTAAGCTTTTTACACTGATTCTGGGAATACAAACTGAGATCCTCATTCTTGGTTAGCTAGCCATTTACTGAATAAACCGTCTTCCCAATCCCACTTCTGTGTGTATATGTTCCTGGGCATCTGTGTATTTTGGGAAGTGTGCGTATGTGTGTGTGTGTGGGGGGGGTGATACCAGATGTGAACCATTTCTAGTGTACTTCCCTTGCCTTTTATGGGTGTTCATGTTTTCATGAACATGTGTGAGTATGCATGTCATTAAATTTGTGTGCAGGCGAATACATGTGTTTGGATACATGAGCAAGAGGCCAGAATGTTATTCTTCAGGTTGGCCCTCCTTTTTGTTATTTTGAGACTAAGTCTCTTACTCAGGCTTGAGGCTTAAACATTAGGGCATGACAATAGCCTGGCAAACCCCAGAGGTTCTGGTGTCTGCCTTTTCACTGCTAGGAGAACTGTCATGCATGGCTTGTCTATGAAACATAGAATGAGACCCAGGTCCTCACGTACTTTTTAAACTGAGCTATCTTTCCATTCTCCATTCTGTTCTCTTCTCTGTTTACTCTGGGTGTCAAATGCTTTCTGCCGTAGGGAACACCTTCGCCTTAGTTATCCTGTTCATTCTCTTTAAACAGACCTTCCTCTCGGCTTCTCTCATATGCCCCATATATTCGGGAATTAAGTTCTGATAGGGCTCCAACCAAAGTATCTTTTTTGTGTGTGCCTTCCACCTGAAGTATTTAGTGTTTGTGAGAAAGTTATACTTAAGTAAACACCACACATTTGACACCACTACTGACTGAGGCATTAAGTGTGCTTCCCCCAGTAGAGAAATCCAGTTACAAGATTTCTTTCTGTTACCATTACATATTTATTTCTAATGACTAGAAATAAACACCGTTTCTGTACAATTTAAAATATCGAGAACTTTATCATGAAGCATGGAAGAACTGAGAACACGTGTTTGCTCTGATCAGTGAAGCCACAGAAAAAAGGTTAATCAATCCAACCTCCAGTCAGTAGGTCTCTGTTTCTAAGGAACTATGTCACCTGATGTTTTCTGAAAAGCACTTGCTATTAGATTTTAAAAGTTGATGGGGTTTGTTGAGGACGGAGAGGCTGTGTTTTATCTTGTACAAAGAGAACATTGGATTTGAGGCATATTAAGACCCAGCAGAGGAAATGAAGGAGAAGAAAATAGACATCACAGATAGGAGGAAAGAAGAAAACCTATTTAGCAGAGAATGGGCAGGGAGAGTGATACTAGGATTACAAATCTTCCAAGAGTTTATTGACTCATGACTCCTTCAAATTTAAAACGGAATCTTTCCCATTCTTGTTGCTCCTTCTTTACAGATAGGTCGGGAATGTTGAATTTTTATCTTGTGGTTTGTTCACATGCATGTTCTACATTAGTGACTCTTGCTTCTTTATCATATGTACAATGGCTATGTCTGAAAAATTTGTAGTAGTCATTTGAAATGAAGACCCAGATGGGAAAAACAACTTTTGACATTCCTGAGAAGAAACCTCTTTATTTTGTTTGGTACGTAGGTCTGGAATACCAATAAATAGACATTAATTAATTAACTATCTGATCTAATTAGATTTAGCAGCATGTCCAACTACAACATACTTGATAATTGCTGCTCTGGAAAATTATGGAAAAACTGTAATTTGATTTTTAGAAAGACTGTTGTTATATAAATGCCACTTCCATGTTTTGTTTGAGGAAAAAAGAGAGTATGGTAAAATCAAGCCATGTAGATATTCATGTAGATATTGTGTGTGTGGGGGGTAGATCCATATTGAGTTCTCAGAGAAGAATGGATTACAACCTTGAGAACAGTCAACTACGTAGGATAAAAGTACTTCCTTCTCTCAGTATCACTATGCTTAAGACCTAACTGTCTAGAGAATCTCATATACATTGGGCAGATTTTGTTTAATCTGTTCTCATTGTAAAGTGAAATATTCCTAGATAAAACTTGTTTTACTGTAGTGTAAAATCTTGGAGTCATATTTTACTCTTGTCCCCTCTTCATTCAACTTCTTTGCTTTATATTGTTCAATAATGTTACAATATTCCATATGGTGCATCTCCTTCAGGAACTGGAGAACATTTCTCCCAGGCTAGCTTGTCACCTGTATACCCAGGTATATAGGTATACCAGACTGGGGACATACATTTACGCAGAGTACAGCTGGATCTAGTATTCTTATATTTTGTGCCTGTGCTTCATGAAGAAGACAGAGTATGCAAGTCTTACAAAAGAATATGTTCATCAAGCTGTCTACCCCAATATCTTAGCGTGTTTTAAAATAGTTTTTTTTTCCTCAGTATTCAGGATTTCTTCAGTCCTTACAAAATAAAATAATGTTTTTCTTTTTTTCTTTTCCTTCTGTTTCATGTTTTATTTTTAACTTGTGTGTTTGTTGGTTTTTGACAGGGTCTCTACATAGCACTGGCAGTCCAGAAACTCACTCTCTAGATCAGGTTAGCCGCTAACTCAGAGGTTGGCCTGCCTCAGTCTTCCAATTGCTGTGGTTAAAGGCATGCACCATATCACTGAGCATTAGTAGTCTTAAAAGCTAAATTAGTAATATAACAGGTCAGCTGCATGAAGTGTAATCTGTAAGGAAATTGCTGGAATTAAACAGAGATTTAATGGCATCTTTATTAACAGGATCACTGAAATAGCAGGTCCTTCTCTAAGACAGTATTGTCCATCAATACTACATTCAGGGTACTTTTCTCTCCCATGTGATTGTATTCACTTCTTTCTGGATGGAACTTATAATTTAAACAAAGGCAAAAGAGTATCGTGTTAATTATCTCTGCATCAGATTTATGTTCAAATAAATGTGCATTTTACACAAAGTGCAGTTTCCCTATGGAAGCCTTAATCTGCCACATGTCATAGGGTGATGGATAGTCCATGTACCTACAGCACACAGAGCAGAAATACTCTCTCACAAAAATTCAACAAGCTATCATAATAACTGGTGTCATAAAAGATAATAATGCTTTATACCTCAACATAATGTGCTTATATTTGTATTGTATTGAAGATAAATAGATGAGCCTGGCCATAATGACACACATATTTAATCCAGCTCTTGGAAAGCAGATGCAGGTGGATCTCTGTGAGTTTAAGTCTAGCCTGGTCTAGAAAGTGAATTTCAGGACGGACTTCAAAGCTACAGAGAAATACTGTCTCAAAAAGAAAAAGATAAATAAAATAAAATGAGAAAATACATAGATGACAACATTGGTGAGTTATTGAAATTAAAAGAAGAAATTGAAAAAAAATTAGAGGACATGGTTATTTTTCATATAGTCTAATGAGAATTCCTACAAAATTTTATGCTACATTTCCATGTATTTCAAACTTATAAAAAAAGAATATGTAGCTTAACTAATATGCATGTAGTTCAGAGGTTTCTGCTTTGATTTATGTTTTCAATAGTGTAACCCAAGATATCTTCAATTTCCTTATTAAACTGATAGCGCTTACAAAAGCATTCTCTGCGCCAAAATGATATCTTGATTATCTACTTTAGATGGCTTCCCTTAGAAGTTCATAATTCATACCAGTATGTTAGATACTATAATATATTCCTTAATATAGGGACACATTTAATTTTGATGATCCCAATTGTCTTATTATTAATTATGAAACCTGTTAATATATATTTGATATATAAAGCCTATTAACTCACAGTGGAGGAGTCTGCTCACTTGTATAAATGCTTTGCCACACAAGCCTGAAGACCAAAGTCCAGATCTCCAGTACAAAGCTAGTAAGATTCTTGACATCAACTTCTGACTTTCACACACACACAAGCACGCAAGTGGACACACCACACATACACTTACATCGCATACACCAAGTAAAACCCCATTCTTTCTTAAAATTTCAAACTGTTTTAGTAGTCTATTCTTCAAAGGGATGTCTAAGGGGAGATTTGCACTTTGTTTTAAATGTTTCACATTATACATGTCCCCTCACTTTTAAGTGGTGATTTTTTTTTGAAGTTTGTCATGCAAGGATTCAACAAGTAAGATTATCTACTGTGTAATCATGAAGACTGAGCTTAGATCCCAGCACTCTCATGACAAGGCTAACACCCATTTCAGACCTGTCACTTGAGCTCCATCGGGGACTTTCTGGGTTCCAGGCTGTCCAAGAAAACGGGAGCACTGTTTTCAAGGAGAGAAGACCTCAAAGGAAAAGGCAGAGAGTGACACCAATGTCCTCTTTGGCCTCGGCACTCTTGTCCAGGCACAAGCATCTGCACGCATGCACATGTAGACATACATCCACAGCTGAACAATCCTTTAAAATTTGTGCCTTGCTACATTCCAAAGTAAAACTTTATTATAAAATTTTCTAAATTAAAGTTGCCAAATTAATGATAGTTGCTAAGGTTTTCTTTGATGAATATCCTTCCTTAAGAAGCAATGTTATATCACCTTTTTTTTTTTATTTTTCAAACTGTTCCATACATAGTTTCCAGGTAAGACATCTACCACTATAAAAACTGTTCTTGGATCTATTAAGCTTCAGGTGACAGAATCCTTTGCTTATTTCTTGTGAAGCTATTGAAAACAACTTTACAGTTATCTGTTGCTACAAAATGTATATTTTTTGGACTGCTAAGAAGAACCTAATACTTCCTCATGAGGCGAAGACACACCCAAATATAAGATTTGTCATATCGATTCATTTTGCTTGACTTAAGACACTGGAAAAGCACCAGGCTGAAGAAGGTATCCTATGCTTCACTATTCTGCCTGAAAACTCTAGATGAAAATTCTCATATGAAAGCTGCCCTCTCTGGGCCTAGAGAAAGCAACATTTCCAGTAAGGATTCACTGGGCAGAGACTTCAGTGTAAACGGCTTTGTGAACTTGATGGAGGAAGGTAATTGGTTGATTAAATAAAGAAGCTGCTTGCCCTGATAGGTTAGAACGCTGGGAGGAAGAGGAAGTGAGCTCAGAGACTCGACAGCCTCCTCTCAGGGGCAGACGCCTCAGAGAGACACGATGCTCCACTCTTGCGGGCAGAGGCGAGAGCTCTGCTCTCTGAGGCACACGCGATGAAGCTCCAACCCAGGATGGACGTAGGCTAGAATCTTCCCGGTAAGCGCACCTTGGGGTGCAACACACATGATTGGAAATGGGTTAGTCCAGGTGCGAGAGTTAGCTGAGAAAAGGGCTAGAGCTAAAGAGCCAAGCAGGGTTTAAATGAATACAGTGTCCGTGTAATTATTTTGGGTAAAGCAAGCCTTGCGGGCAGTGGGGTGCTGGGGACGCAGCCCCGCTGCACCAATTACTACATGAACTAATGCTCTTCTTTTACTCTCCTCCCATAATTATTTAGTTTTCACAGTTGCTTCTCTCTCTGCAACACAAGGCACAAGCACTTAATTTGATTTGCTACTTTGTACTTCCCAGGCGCTTCCAGAAGCCATGAGAGTGGTAGCGAAAATGTGTCTCCCCTACTCTAAATTCTACGAGGACCTTTATATTCCGTCTTCATTGAAGTGCATCCATTCAGACACCTAGCATTAGCATACCACTAACATCGTCCACACTAGCACCTCACAAGCAGCAAGCAAACGGTAACTTCATTTGGTGTTGCTCTCCAGTCAAATCATTCCTTGAACACCATCATTTTTATGCAATGCTTAAAATAATAAACATTTTGTCATCTTTAATTTCACAATTGATTCAATCAGCAAATTTAATGAGTCAAATCAGTAACCTTATCTTCCACATTTTATATATAATATAATCCTTTATCGATTCTTTGGGCTTCATACCATGAACCCAGCCCTGCTCACCTCCCAGTCCCTTGATAGCTGCCTCTCACCCCTGCAATGTCTCCCTGTAAAGAAACCCCCAAAATTAATAAATACAAAACAAAGCAAACAAAACCCCACCTCGATTCTCTACCTTTCCTGCCACTCGAACACCTCTTCATTCTTCTTCGTGGCATTGGGAGCTGCAGTGTGTCCCTCAGTATCGTCTTTTGTTCAAACAGGCCAACAAACAAATGTTCATTGCAACAAGTCATTGGTCTGGTCAAGGCCTTCTTCCCTCTTGGCATACCCACACCATCATCACTGGACCCTCACTGAAACTCCTCCGAGATGTTCTGGTGTTGCCCAACGTCAGGGAGATCTTTTGGCTGTCATTACCCAGGATGAGCCCTTTCATGCACTCCAGAAGGTCATAGATGTGGTAAATGTCAGGGTGGACCAACGGAAGGCCCAAGATATGGATCTCGGTGCTAGGTGAAATCAATCAACATGGCCTTCAGGTTTCAACAAGCATGATTAATTTGTTCCCCTGTCATAACATGGGCCATGAACATCAACACAGACCCCAGCACCAGCAGGACCACAGACCAAAACATGGACTTTGACAGTAGCCCAGCCCCGACATCACCATGGTCCCTGTAGACAACATGGGCCTCAGACACAAGTATGGTCTCAGGTGACTGACTGCATGGCATCCCCATAATCTCTCAGTGGTAACAGGAGCTACAGAACTCAATTCAGACCCTGACTTCTGCTGGACTGTGGACCCACACATGGTTCTTACCAGCAGCCCAGGCAGGATGTCACCACAGGTCCGTGTAGCAGTGTAGACCACTCAGATTGGCATGTCACTGGTTGCCAGGATACTGGTTGCTGGCCTAGACCCCAGTCATCTGTGTGGTCTTTGGTAGTAACATAAGCCATGGACAAAAACACATATCCCAGTTGTGGTAGGAGCGTGGACCCAGACATAACTCTTGGCAGCAGTCTGGGTCCAGTTGTCACCCCCACCCTAGGCGGTAAGCACGCCACCCACATCAGCCTGTTCCTTTCCACCTTCGCTTTTTCAGTTCTGCCTCTTTCCACAGCACATGAACCATTATGCTTCTCTTTCTCTCCCATTTATATATTGGCTCATAATAATGGCACCTACCCACCTGACACTGCAAGGCCCCACCTGGGTCTGTGGATGGATGCCTTCAGCCAGCCCAGACTGTGAGGACCCAGGCTGGCCTTCTTGTCTACCTTTTAAAAGGATTTCCTTTCTTCCTCCTCTGCACAGCTAATACCACAGATTTTTGGAGGAAGTGAGCCCTCTCCTTTTCCCCTTTAACAACCAACTTTATCTCTGACTTCTTCTGTGTGTGAGAAAATGATGGAGAGATGAGATTGTCCTGGGTATAGGAGAGATGAGGTGGTGCTTGGCACAGCATATACGTACTTGTTGGGTAATGTTGTCACGTAGCATTTATCACCATTAAGTTTTCTGATCTGGTTGATTTCCTATGGTGATGTTTCTTCTTTTTGTTGTGATTTCATCATTGATACTAGTTTTTTGCATTGCCTTACCATGAAGATTAAATTTATATATCAGCAACTATGAATTTCTTGATCAAACTCCTTTGGGTATTTTAGTGAAACTTCAGTCATTGCTCATTATCAGGATTCAAAATGGCCACCACTGGTCCACTGAAAAATGTCCACATGTTCTCTCATCTTTGAGTTCCAAGTTCAGCAAAGCCTAATTGGATTGTATATGGACTACTATTATAATGTGCCAAAGAGTGGTCAGTTACAGGGGTAGTTTATCACCTCACAGTCTGGAAGCCCTGATTCTCAGGTCAAGGTGTTGGCATATTAATTTTGTCCTGAACATCTCTTCTTGGCTTACCAACAGTGGTTGTCTTTCAGTGCTTTAAAATAGACATTATAAAGATCTTTATTATATTAAATTAGTGCCTTATATAGCTCTCAATTGCCTCTTTGAAGAAGCTGTTTCCAAATATAATTGTATTCTGAAGGATTGAATAATAAAAGTTTAACATCTCATTAGGCCATCATGTTGACACCCAGCAGCTGTATTTGCAAAGGCCACAGATTCCTCAACTGCGTTTCCTGTACTTGAGTCTTAGTATTAGTCATTAGCATTCTGATTTCCCAAACCTTCACTAAAATGTCAGGAGTTAAAGATTTCCTTTCTAAACATACAAGATATTGAAAATAAAGCAAATCCTTTAAGATGATTCTTTATTACAGCTATACATCTTTTAAATAAACCAGAGAGTCTTGAGTGAGAGAAACTGTTACTAAGTGCAGCACTCATCCTCAAAGGCACACACACAGACCAAACAAACACACATACACACACACACATACACACAGACCACACACACACACAGACCACACACACACAGAGACCACACACACACACATACACACATACACACACAGACCACACATACACACACACACATACACACACCACATCAAAACACCAGAAAAAAGGGTGATATTCATAAAATATGGAGATCTGGATATAAGAAAATGTTTCATGACATAGAAATTGATGAAAATATCAGTAATATTTTGAAGGCATCTCCTTGTGTACTATTTGTGAACACAATTTCAATGTTTGGAAAAAATCCTTTATTTTGACTGTAAGGGCTAAGGGGATTTTTTCTAAAGTATTTAAATATATTTCCAGAGTACTTTATGTCATTGTGAGTAGATCAGTACATTGGCTGGTTTGTACTATATTTTCACTTTTTACCCAAAGGAAGTTACATTTCTTATATACTACATATGAATTCTGACATATTTGATTTTTTACAGTCAAGATTTGGTTAGTTTAGGGCTGAGAGAAGAGCAGCCTCTAAAGGCCTTGTCATGCAATCAAAAGGACCTGATTTGGTACATCCAGCATCTATGCAAAAACCTGGGCATGGTGACACCTTTGAGTGAAATCCCAGTGATGAGGAGGACACTGGATCATTAGAGCCCATTGGTGAGTAGTATGAAATCCATTTTCATTAATAGAACTTTACTAAAGGCCTCTGTTAGAGATAATCCTTAAGAAGAGGCTCTCTGCCAATGCAAAAATAATTCTAATCAGACCAGATTAGACCAAATTAAAATACTCACGTTTAATAAATGCCGCACTCCTGGGTGGATCAGGACAGCATGGCTGGGAAAGGCGCCCACACAGTTTCTTTTTCCAGGTCGAGCCTAAAGAATATTTGGGAGTGGTCCTGACCCTCTTCAGGGAGGGGTCAGTGCTTGGCAGGCTGGGAGTTGATAAGAGTTTTTCCTCTATCATCAATTTCAATGAAATAAGAAGTATTACTAAGAATTCTTAGAAGTGGGCAAGAAACAGAGGGTTTTTATGCTAACTCTAATGTACATATGTCCCTTGTACTAGAAAGTAGGTTTTTAAGTCTATTTTATGCCTTTGTAGGCAACAGTAAATGTGAAAAATTATAGTTTAATTTTTCTTCTTTTTTAAAAAAACAACAGTGCTAGATTCTATTGTGAATTATCACATCCATATAAAATAATGTAGTTACACTAGTATATAAAATGATCTATAGAATTTGGAGCCAGGAAGATAGATAAATGGTCCTGCTGCCAACTCTGATAACCTGAATTGGATTCCAAATAATGGAAGTTATCCTCTGAATTCTTTACATATATTAACTCATTTTTGCCCTTATACATACATACACACACACATGCACACACAGAGAGACAGAAAATAAAAATCTTAGAAATTTTCTTTAAATATATATTTGTAGAAATTTATTGCTAAGGATATATGGTACAGTAAGCCAGTTTTTGAATGCTGGTGTTTAAACCACAATTGGGGGGGCCTGGGCAGTTTGGATGCTCAACTTACTAAACCTGGATGGATGTGGGCGGTCCTTGGACTTCCCACAGGTCAGGGAACCCTGATGGCTCTTCAAGCTGATGAGGGAGAGGGACTTGATCAGGGGAGGGGGAGGGAAATGGGAGGCGGTGGCGGGGAGGAGGCAGAAATCCTCAATAAATAAATAAATTTATAAAAAAAAGAATGGAAAACAATAAAACTGTTCATAGGTTTAAATTTACTAGTCTCAACTATAAAAGCATCTCAATATTCTTGCAAATGAATAAAAAATGAGGTAATAAGTTGGTATTGGCTGATTTTAGAATGAAACATTCGAGGACAACTCCCCACAGAGCATTGTGTATGAACCTCAAAGGCCTAAGCTAGTCAGACCTTCTACAGAAAAGTAAGAAAGCACAATTAGGAAAACAGAAAATGTTTCAGTGGAGAACACACTAAGCAAATTCTTTAGCCATTGTGGGATTCCCTTCTGTACGCTGGGAATACCACTGGTTAATAAAGAAACTGTCTTAGTGAAGATCTTTTCCCATTCTGTAGGCTGTTGTTTTGTCTTGTTGACTGTGTCCTTTGCATTACAGAAACTTTTCAGTGTCAGTAGGTCCCATTTATTAATTGTTTCTCTCAGTGTCTGTACTGCTAGGGTTGTATTTAGGAAGTGGTCTCCTGTGCCAATATATCCAAGTGTGCTTCTCACTTTCTCTTCTGTAAGGTTCACTAGCCCTACATCAGACAGAAGTCTAATGTCCAAAATATACAAAGAACTCAAGAAATTTGTCATCAAAAGAAAAAATAACCCAATAAAAAATAGAGTTTTGATCTAAATAGAGAACTCTCAACAGAGGTATCTAAAATGGCTGAAAGACACTTAAGAAAATGTTAAACATCCTTAGTTATCAGAGAAATACAAATCAAAACAACTCTGAAATTCCATCTTATACCTATAAAAATGACTAAGATCAAAAACACTGATGACAACTTATGTGGAGAGGTTGTGAGGAAAAGGGAAAACTTCTTCATTGCTGGTGGGAATGCAAGATGGTACAGCCCCTTTGGATGTCATTGGTGGCAATTTCACAGAAAATTAGGAAACAGAATTTCTCAAGACTGTTAACATCACTTTTTGGTATATTACCAAAGGATGCTCAACCATGCCACAAGGACATGTGCTCAACTATGTTTATACCAGCTGTGCTTGTCATAGCCAGAACCTAGAAACAACCTAAATGTCCCTCGACTGAAGAACGGATAAGGAAAATGTGGTACATTTACACAATGTAGCACTACAGAGCAGAAAAAAATAACGACATCTTGAATTTTGCAAGAAAATGGATGGAGCTAAAAAACATTATTTTGAATGAGGTAACCCAGAAACAGAAAGACAATTATCACATGTACTCACTCATAGGTGGTTTTTAAACATAAAGCGAAGAAAATCAGCCTACAAAACACAATCCCAGAGAACTTAGACAACAATGAGGACACTAAGAGAGACTTCATAGATCTAATCTACATGAAAAGTAGAAAAAGAGAAGATCTCCTGAGCAAATTGGGAGCATGGGGACCTTGGGGGAGGATTGAAGTGGGGAGGGGAGATGCAGGGAGGGGAGCAGAGAAAAATGTAGAGCTCAATAAAAATCAATAAAAAAATTCAAAATTCCTTTAAAAAAAGTAAAAAAACAAAAGAAAAAGAAACTGTTTTAGGCCTGCTCAGGGCAAAATATAGATAGGCAGGGAAAACAGAACTGAATGTTGAGAGAAAGAAGGTGGAGTAAGGAGAAGCCATGTAGCCCTGCTGGAGACAGATGCCAGAACTTTACCCAGGAAGCCACAGCCTCATGGCAATTCACAGATTAATGAAGAGGGGTTAATTTAAGTCATGAGTTAGCCAGAGATACCCTTAAACTATTGGCCAAACACTTTTGCAAATAATGCAGTTTCTGGTTTTTTTTTTTTTTTTTGAGGGACTGCGCAGGCAGAAACCTCCTCCTATAATCCCTGTTTTCTTATTGTCGATGTTCTTTCTTGTATGAATTTTCAGTGGTGGAAGTGGACTTTGCTGCTCTTATCAATGTTTTGCAGTTGACTTGGGGAACATAGAATAGTTTGAGAGTCAATAATCCCATCGGTTAGAGAGAAGCCTTCCTTTATTATATTTCTCCTTCTCAGATTTTCCCTCATGTTTTAACTCCATTGATTTAAATTATCACACCTCTGCTTCCTCTTGTGGAAGCTACTAGAAGATGTCTCGCTAATGATTGTAGTTGCTATGAAAATTCTAGGGTCTATATTGACCATTAGAACTGTCAGTTTACTGGCTCCATTATACAAGAAGAGATTCCCAGAGCCCTTAAGCTCCAAGATTCTTTTGTACTTTGCTACCTGGACCTTGAAGATATTGCCTTTGTGCCTCTGTGTTTGCCTCTATGAGACAATGTTTCCTCAGTTCCTGGCTCTGTCACTTCTCAGCATAGAATTATGGGTTAATGTAGGGTGTAAGAGTTCATAAGAAGCCTGAGATAATAGACCAACCAGTTTATGATTAATAGAGGCCTCTGTGTGCCTCTTTGGGATGGAACAGCTGTGGGACAAGGTGGGCTAGAAACCTCTGTCAACACAAGGAGATATTACAACATAAACCAATTCAAAATTATAAGGGACTAATTAAAAACCTATACACTGGACCATATAAAAGAAATGAACTTCTTAATTCATGCAAATTATCAACATTAAACCAAGAAGATACTAACAATCTAAACAGACCAGTAGTGAAAAGGAAAATAAAAGAATAATAAGAAACCTCTTTTTTGACTAAAAAAGTTCAGGCAGAGATGGATTCACAGCAAAATTCTGTCAGAGATTCAAGGAACTACAACAAATACTTCTTGAACTCTTTTAGAAAAATAGAAACAGGAAAATCACAACCAAAGTCATACTACAAAATAAATATTACTCTATTACCAAAACTAGGTTAAGACACAACAGCAAAAACAAATCCACAGATCAATGTCCCTGATGAACATGCCTGCAAAATCCGGAATAGAACACTAACAAAATGAATACGTACGTATATTAATATCATCTACCATGATCAAGTGACTTTATCTCAGAAATATAGGTTGGTTCAACATGCATAAGTCAATAAGTATAAGTCATAAGTGGACTTAAGCACAAAAAATCACATGATGATCTCAATAGATACAGAACACGCTTTCATGATTACAGTCCTAGAAAAGATAGGACTGGAGGGAACATGTAATAAAAGCTCTCTGTGACAAACACACAGCCAAACTGTCCCAAATGGAGAAAATATTGAAGCAATCCCATTAAATCTGAAATGAAATATAAGACTACTATTTCCACTTCTTTTCAATGCAGTGCTGGAGCAGTAAGGTGAGTGAGAATTTAAAAGGATACAAATAGTAAAAGAAGTAAAAGTGTCTATATTTGCAAATGATATGAAATTATATATAAGATTTTCCCAAAATTCTACCAGACAACTTCTAGAAATCAATCTACAATTTTAGCATACTGATAGGATACAACTTCACTTAAAAAAGTCAGTAGTCACATTCAAGCACATTGTAAAAGAGATCATGGATATAATCCCATTTATAAAAGCATTAATGACAATAAAATACTTTGGAATAAACCTAACCAAAGAGCTGAAAATTGTCTACAATAAAACTTAAAATGTCTAAAGAAACAGATTGGACAAACATATAGGCATCCCCCTGAATATTAACCTTCATCAGGCGATGAAAGGAGACAGAGACAGAGACCCAAATTGGAGTACCGGACAGAAACCTCAAGGTCCAAATCAGGAGCAGAAGGAGGGGGAGCACGAGCAAGGAACTCAGGACCGCGAGTTCACACACTCTGAGACAATGGGGATGTTCTTTCGGGAATTCACCAAGGCCAGCTGGCCTGGGTCTGAAAAAGCATGGGATAAAACCGGACTTGCTGAACATAGCGGACAATGAGGACTACTGAGAACTCAAGAACAATGGCAATGGGTTTTTGATCCTACTGCACGTGCTGGCTTTGGGGGGGCCTGGGCAGTTTGGATGCTCAACTTACTAAACCTGGATGGAGGTGGGCGGTCCTTGGACTTCCCACAGGTCAGGGAACCCTGATGGCTCTTCAAGCTGATGAGGGAGAGGGACTTGATCGGGGGAGGGGGTGGGAAATGGAGGCGGTGGCGGGGAGGAGGCAGAAATCCTCAATAAGTAAATAAATTAAAAAAAAGAAACAGATTGAAAAATACACTAGAAAATGAAAAAATATCTGTGTTCATGGATCGGTAGAATTGATACTGTGAAAATGATCATCCTACCAAAATCAATTTACTACGCAATCCCTATCAAACTATGGACAACATTCTTTAAAAAAATAAAAAAAAATCTTAGAATTCATATGACGCTCATGACCCTGTATAAACAAAAGAAATCAGAGCAAAAATAATACTTGAGGTATTGCCATTGACAAAATAAATACACGGAGACCAATGAAATACAAAGACCAAAACATGAGTACCAGTAACTACAGTCATCTGACTCGTGATAAAGAGCAAAACAAAACAAAACAAATACACTGAACACCCACAGTATTTTTAAGAAATGTTGGAAAAACTGAATGTCCACATACAGAAGAATGAAATTAATGCCATACACTAAATTAGCTCCAAGAGGATGAATGACCTGAATTTTAAACGTGAAATACTAACAATGCTAGATGAAAACATAGGCATACATACATACAATACATACATAAAATACAGGTGTAGGAAAGGAGTCCATTTGCCCAGGAATTAAGTCCCACAACTGACAACTAGGAGCTCACAATGCAAGCAAGTTTTGAACAGCTAAAGAAACAGTCAATTTAGCGAAGAAAAATTCCACAGAATGGGAGAGGCTATTTGCCAGCTACACACCTGATAGAGGACTAAAAAGCAAAATATACAAAGATCTCAAAAAAAAAAATGGGTTAACAACTAAATCTAAAAACAGAGCTAAAATGTCTCAAGAAGTGTTTGTTATCCTTAGCCTCAGGAAGTTAAAACAATTTTGTGATTTCATCTCACGCCAGTCTCAATAGCTAAGATCAACCAAACTGAGGACAGATGTCGACAAGGTTGTGGGAAAAGAAAATTGATTCACTGTTGTCTGCAAATTGATACAGTTACTCTGGATATCAGTGGGAGAAACCTGAAAAAGTTTAAAACAATTCTACCATACCACCCACATACACCATTCTTTGACATAAGTCCAAAGGAGTTGACTTCCTGCTCAACAGAGTTGATATCCTACTCAGTCATGTTCATCGCAGAAGCAAGACCTAAACATTGACAGCATCATTACACATGCTAACACAAAAGCAGGGAAATCTCCGATTTCCACTGCCAGAGAAAAACAGCAGGTAACTAATGACTGCAGAGAGATGGAGAATTAACCTATGGCAGTGATTAGCCCAGGCTATAAATATAAGAATGAGAGGAAGATACGAGAGGAGATTCAGGGAGGGGGCTAGTAAGGGGCCGCAAGCATGATAAGGAAGGGAAAAATTATGTGATTATATTTTAATAGCATAAATAAAAATTAAAAAAAGGAAGAAAGAAATTAAGCAAAACGTAAAGCTGTGGCATCCCATCATCACCCCAGACCAGATGTGCAACAGTTAGGTCCATTATAGAAGCCTTTTTTTCTCTTCTAGTCACAAAGTGCTTCTCCTATGTTGCAATGCTCTGACTTCAGTGGCAAGAAAAATCCTAATTTAAATTAATGAAGGTTTTATTTATGAGTCATTTAATAATGTTAAAAAATGAATTAAAGTATTAATTGAGAACTTCATGTCCAAATCCAGGACAATTTTATAAAATCTTTTAGAAATTCTTAACACTATACCCAATGCATTTTGTTGTTTATAATACTTAGAGCCTGAGTATGATCACTAAACAATATTCAGAGATAAAATCTTTCCATAGGTGAAGGTCAAGTCCACAAACTTTGTTGCTGTATTTTCTCTTTCTGAAAAGAGATGAGAGATGAATTTAAAGACCACTATTAGGCATTGTCAATGCTTCTCTACACCTCTGTAGAAATGCAGCTCCTGTGATGTCCTACCAAACTTAAGGTAGCATCACAGAGGATTGTTGACTTCACTGACGTTAAAACATCCATCTTCATCATATTGCTTCACTCTCGCTAAAGTTAACTTTCCATGCATATTTTTGTTATAAACACTGTTTTCCTGGAAAACATTTAAAATATGTTTCCTATATTAGTTTATTAGTAAAATTGAAAAAGATAATTGTAATAGCTTTGAAAACCCAGAGTTCTATCATCACAGATATAAATAGTTTAAATTTTGTTTATTGAGGTCTCATGGTCTATGCAATTTTAAATTCCTATTATTATTACGTTTAAGTAATTCATTTTGTTATTTGAAATCTTAGAACACTCTTCACATATTTAATATTTTATTATATATAAGCATGTGACATATGCTCTAAAAGGCTCAATGATCTTATACTGTTTGCTACTTCTCAGCCTTACAATTCCTGGAGATAGAAAGCTAGTGAAGTGCCTACTGCACAATAGAGAAGCCCTGGGTTGGGATTCCTAGCACTCCCATGAAAGTCAACTGCACTACATAGTAGCTTCAGAGCTTCGAAGCAGAGACAGAAGGATATGTGGGCTCACTGGGCAACCAAAAGCCAAAGCAGCAAGGCCCAGCTTCAATGAGAAAAAGCACTCAGATAATACAGTAGAGAACATTTCAGGAAGACTTGAAGTATAGGCCTCTGCTCTCCACATGTTTGTGCACACACATGCACATGCCCTGCACCGACCGCCCCCCCCCAAGCTCTCTCACACACACACACAGACAGAGGCTTCCAGCTTCTAACTGTACTTTGAGGTGTTATGATTAATACTTCAAAAGCTCATGGATGAGTGCTACAATATAAATATTATAAAATTCTTAATACTTACTGATAATGTAAGTATAATGATGTAAACAGCATCATTATATACATTGTTAACAAAATTAGAAAAGGATCTCTTTGCTGTACTCTAATATCTTATAGTAGTTTATTAAAGGACCATTAGAGGGAAAGAGGCAGAAATAGTCACCCAATCATTCATGTCAAGGACACTTAGTATCTATTCACGGGGAATTTCTATCAGAGGCACCAAGCTGTGTGAAAAACAAACATAATGATCTTCCAAAAGGCAACCCAACAAGCTTGGCATGAACACTTATTTTTATGACATGTACATTATTTTTAATATATTCTTTCTTTAATATATCATGTCCCTCCTTCAAGTGTAGAAGTTTCCTTGATCTTAGATGAGTGAAATTTGGGAAAAATATTACAGAGGATTATAGACTGTGATACTTGAATGAACACACATTATCTGATGTGATAATTTGAAATGTAGTAATTCTGAAGACTGAATGTCATACATAATGGTTGTGAAATCGATTATGTATGTAGCTGTTTTTATTTTCTATTCTTCTTATATTGATAATAGATTTGATTTCATATTTATATTCTGGTTCTAATTTCCCTTCCCCCAACTCCCCAATATCCTCCTCAGCCCCCTTCCCATATAAAAATATCTACTTTAGTTTTTAATACTAAAAGTAACTAAATATTAGAGAGTTTATGTAGTAAGTATCCCACAGGAAGCCAGTATATACATTTGATATGGATGTAATTATTATTTTCATATTTTAAGACTTCATAGAAGTAGTTTGCAGTATACTTTAGTTTTTGAAATTATTTTTATACAAATTAAGTTTTCAAGTTATTAAATCATCTTTAACATGCTTTATGACAAGATCTTTAATTGTACCATTTATTATGAAACATAATAATCTAGCACAGGCATATCAAAATGCTTTGATTAAGATAAAATAATTGATTCATGGGAATATAAAGTTTTAAATTCATATATATCAATTTTTTCTTCAGACAGAAAACACTGATAATTTAAATTTCTTTGGAAACAGAATAGTTCTTTTGTCAGTTCTAAAATTTTCAGAGGTATCCTTAAGATATGACCAGGCAAAGAGTAAATCATACCTTAACTGCCGTCTTTACTTTCACTTCCACAATAGCATTACTTCTAAAGATTGAAATATACAATAAAAATTGGTAGCATTTTACCTTCATAACCTTAAGACATTCACTCAAACTATCCTGGAAAACAATTTTCAGTTTCTGACCTTCTGTTTGTTCTTCTGAGATTCAGTGCATCAACCGTGTTGCTCAGCATTAAGGTGATCTGCTTTTTAAATATGTGCCCCATGGTGCTAGTCTTTATTCACCCCAAGGTGGGAAAAGGCAAAACATCACTTTCCTTCCAAAAGGCAGACTTGGGAAGAAATAGATGTCGCTCTTCACAACACAACCATCAAAGAACGCAATTAAGCATTTACTTCTTCATCCTAAGCAGATCCATTTCCTAATATCTAAGTCCAAATTAAAACTCATTCTATAAGGAAAACATTTTTTGCTTAACTATGAGAAAATATATTCTGTGAGAATGAGTGATATTACTGCTAGCTTGCACATAAATACAGTCTCAGTAGGTCTTTGTGTTGAATATTTATTTATTTATTTTTAATCATATATTTAGTTAAAATAGAATGATATCACCTTTTTCCATTCTATTTCCTAATTCAAGTCTGTCCCATGTCTCATATCACCCAACTCCCATGTTGATAAGCTGTTTTTCTTTGATTATTATTGTTATCTCACTATATTGTTGCTTATAGTTTGCAGTTGTTTCAATTGAGTAGGACTGTTGGATTGCTTTTCTCCCTTGGCAATTTATACAGAATTTATGGTACCAGAGAGAAAGCTAAACCACAGGAAGGAGACATTTTGGTTGGTGAGTTTTGATTTTCAGGGTTTCTTTTGGTTTTGTTTGCTTGGTTTATTGCTTTTTAGAGAAAGGGATACAAAGAATATGATATTGGGTGGGTGGGTAGACAGACCAGCAGGTGTTAATCCCACCAGGCAAGAATAAAACCACAACAATTTTGAGCCAAATTTGAAGCAAGCTTGACTTTTATTGGGGTGTGCCCAAGAGGTAGCCAACAATTGCTTCCTAAGTTGGGTTAAAGATAACATCCCTGAATCCATTTTTTTACCCCCCCCACTTTTGTTTTAAGTTTTATTGACTCTTTGAAGATTTCACATCATGCATTCCAATTTTACTTATCTCTTTGTCCCCTCAAATCCACCCTCTGCCCTTAAAACCCCTCCAAAAGAAGTAAATTTAAAAGAAAAACCAAAAATGAAACCAAAGCAAAACAAAGAACCAAATCCAAAACAAACAAACTAAAAAGAATAATAAGAGAAATGTTGTCATGGAAGCTGTAATGTGTTGTATGGCCCAGTGAGTCACACAGTTTACCCTTTAGTCAATATACCTTTAATTGTAAGTGTTCATTGCTTTGAATCATGATCTGGTTCTGGGCTTTTGGTTTCTGCTACACCACCCATAATGGGCTGGCTCTGCTGGGGCTTCTCTCGGATGATCTGTGATCGTCCTGTGTCATGGAGATCCTGCTGTTTTGCATCTGTAGGTTCATCCCCTTCATATGTTTCAACAGTTCATATTCTGGTGGATGTTGGGGTGGGTTTTGGGCCCCTTTTAAGGAGTGAAATCATGAGTAGTTACCAAACAGGTTTATAGAAGAGAAATAAGAAAGTAATAAAGAAACACACAAACAAATATCTAAACAAACAAGCCCATGTGGAGTATTGAGGAGGGTTTAGGGAAGAAGCTAGGGTGTCTCAAAGACAAGTCAGAGTCATGGGGTGGGGTGGGTTTGAAACTTGAAAACAGGAGCTCAAATCTTAGAGTAAAGGGAAACTTTTTTTTACTTGTCTATTTCTTTTTTAAAAAAATATTAAAAATTAAAAAAAATAACAATCCAAGTTCCCACTTCCTCCCCCCTCCCATTCCCTCTATCTAATCCTACACACCACACCCCATCTAATCCTCAGACAGGGTGAGGCACATTGTTTTGTGGAAGGTCCAAGGCCCTCCCTACTATATCTAGGCTGAGCAAGGTATAAATTCAAAGAGATTAGGATCCCAAAAAGCCAGTACATGCAGTAGGAATAAATCCTGGTGCTGCTGTCAGTGGTCCCTCAGTCTGCCCTAGCCATGAAACTGTCAACCACATTCAGAGGGACTAATTTGGTCCTATGCTTGTTCTTTCCCAGTCCGACTGGAGTTGGTGAGCTCCCATTAGCTCAGGTAAACAGTTTCAGTGGGCGAACCCTTCATGGTCTTGATCTCTCTGCTCCTATTCTCATTCCTTTCTTTCTTCAACTGGATTTTAGGATCTCAGTCCAATGTTCCAACGTGGGTCGCTGCCTCTGTTTCCATCGGTTGCTGGATGAAGGTTCTATGGTGATATTTAAGATAATCATCA
This sequence comes from Microtus ochrogaster, assembly GCF_000317375.1. Taxonomy (NCBI): domain Eukaryota; kingdom Metazoa; phylum Chordata; class Mammalia; order Rodentia; family Cricetidae; genus Microtus; species Microtus ochrogaster. The sequence goes on along the minus strand of NC_022011.1, from coordinate 57,192,987 downwards.
GCGATGGTGGCACACGCCTTTAATCCCAGCACTCGGGAGGCAGAGGCAGGCGGATCTCTGTGAGTTAGAGACCAGCCTGGTCTACAGAGCTAGTTCCAGGACAGGCTCCAAA